>NC_056729.1:401476910-401544410 GCF_019279795.1 Protopterus annectens | reverse complement strand
ACTGTTCCTACTATATCTCACTCTTGAAAGTCTGGGAGTTGGTGCTGTGAGCTGGAGTTCCTGTGGTACACTGTTTGAGTCCCTCAGCCTTCATGTGCCTACTGTGTGACCTTGAATAAGTAACTTAACTAGGTAGTGCTCCTGAGTTGCTTATAAAAGTGAGTGGGACAGATTCAATAAAGACAACATGGTCCACTAAGACTGTGTGTGTGTGTGTGTCATGGCATGATGCGCACACTATAGTGCACCATTTTGGATTCAGTAAGCATCTGTACACAACACAGTAACCACCATTGTATGCTAATTACAATATAAGCAGCTGAATTGTATGCTAATCAACCAGTCCAAGTTGGAGGAACTATTCAACAAGCTACAGAGCAACCATGTAGACTCAGTGCTGGTTTTCCCTGCGAATTCCAAAACCTATTGGAATACAGCCATGGAAATTAGTCTACACAGAAAGAATTCATGCATATGTGCACCAGGCTGCAGTCTATGCTGCTGCTGCTGCTAATAGACCAAGGCCAAGAAGGAGAGGACCCCATTTAACTTATCACAGTCTGCATGAGGCAGAAACTGTAGAGTGCTACAGGGTAGATAGCGACTCACTGAAGGACCTCTGCAACCTCAGTCATCCTCAACTCAGAGCAAGGGAAAACTGAGGGAAACTAATACCAGCGGAGAAAAATGTATGTGTATCACTTAGAATTCTAGCTACAGGAACCTTTCAGAGACCAACAGGGGACATTTGGGGAGTGTTCCAGGCATCAGCATCCAGGATCCTCCTTCAATTCCTAAATGCTATGTTCCAACATGCCAGTGACTACATATATTTTCACCATTCATTTGTTTGGCTTACCATATGCAGATGACTCGACACTTGCTAGGGAGAATGGTCCTGGAAGAATTAATCAAAATGTAAGGACATCATCATCACATTAAGACTACCACAGACAGAATTTTTTTTTGTCTTTATATTTCCAGCAAAAATAAATTTAACTGAAACTTGGATGACACGTCCACCCAAAACCCATGTTTAATGAACCAGAGTGTGTTGTTATCTGTACCAATGTGTAAATACACCACCCCCCAAAAAAAATATTAAACCAACTTAACTATTGTTGTCAATATTTTACTATACAAGAAATCTTTAAAAATCGACATAGGTAAGCTTACCTGGAAGCTCCTCCTGGGACATGCTTGTCCTCCCTGAAACAGCAGCACCAGCATCAATCATATGCTGTTGTGAACTTTATTCTGAGCTCTCTAGATCCATGACAGTAGACTGCAGCTCTTCATTTGGTGTCAGTGGTGGCTATGTTGCTTCCCCCCTCCCCCGGTAGCCATCTGTCCATGGGCCACTGCAGCCGTTCTCCTCTGGGCCAATGAAAACATGTCAGTGGCAGTATGATGCACCTGATCATATGCCCTGTGGCATCCTCCAACAGCATTTACATCATCCACTATCAGCTGCCAAATTTGCATTCTTCCAGACATATCTCCACATCTAAAGTCAAGCAGAAAGTCACCATGTCTCCTAAATGCTTCAACAATTACTTCATTCTCAGGGTCACTGAAGTGGGGTTTGCAGGGATTGGGACACTTGGGTGCCATAGTCCTAGGTGACATAAAACACAAAAGAAGGATACTACACATAAATATCACATAAATAAAAGTTCTCTGAGATATAACTCATAAGTAGTTTTTCAATATCACCCACTGGAGAAACCAAGATTTTCAAGACATTCAGATATAAAAAATGATTTATGTGATTGTAACATATCACAGTCACACACAAAGCAAGGTTTGATCCAAAATAAGGGGAGTCACAGTAGCAAAGTGAACCTCTGTACAAACAATTTTGTTTGTGCCAACACAGACATGGAACTTGGCTCCTCCACCCCCAAGACAATGGCAAAAGTTATTTTAGGACCAAACAAAGGAATAAAACATCAGTGGATTGTTATAAGTGCTGTCAAAGAAACTGTCCCCAAAACATGTGTACACATTTACCACAACAGAACATTTATTTTTATGCAATTGACAGTCACCTCTACCCGTGGCCACCACTTCCCCAGAGGTGTCAACTGGCCATCCTAAAAGGCTAATACCCCATTGTCATTGACAATATAGGACATTTATATTTCACTGAAATAGCAATAGAAGAGTGTAAAGCTAATCAGTTGCAACATTAACTCTTGTGATGAAAATTAATAAGGTTGTGCATCTGAAAAAGTAAAATTCCCTGATATAAATGCTTATACCATCAGTAAACGTCTAAGAAGTGCATAGAAATAAAAGTAGCATTTGCTAATGCATATATAAAAACATTTTTCTAAGTGACATGTGAGCATATCCAGTATATAACTGAAAAAAGTAGTCTTCTGTGCAGATAAATCCAAAACAATAGCAATCCTCTTCTGTGTTATCCACATACAACAATTGGCATAACTGCTGGTGTCAGTCCAGGAAGATCCAGTATCTGTCAGCCTGGGAAGATATGGTAGACAGACCTCACTGTTTGGCTAGAGATTGTCTGCACCTGCCTCCTCTATGCTTTCAGATACTGGCAAAGGGCCTTGCCTCCCCCATAGTGCCTTTTTTAGGCAATGTCAAAACAACAAATTTTCCAACGTAACAAAATCTAATCGAGACAAACTCAGGGTCTTGCTAGTTAATGCTAGGAGTTTAAACATGAAACTGCACTCCCTGGAAGCATTCCTCACCTTGGAGGATGCTGACATCCATGCAGTTACTGAGACATGATTTAATGTCACTGAAAGCACCCTGGCTGTGCAAGGCTACAATGCCTTCCACACACTCAGATCTCAGAATGAGCATGAGGGAACCAAAGGTAGTGGTGTGTCAATCTTCATTAAAACCAAATACACTTCAAAACTGGTCAAACAGCATGACTCTTCTGAAGTACTCCATGTCCAACTAACTAGTGGAAAAGTACAACACCACATCATTGCTAGCTATAGATCCCTCACCATGAACCAGGATAATCACACTGCCAACCTCAATTTACTGATATCCCTCACCATACAGCCTGACACCTTAGTCACAGGAGATTTTAACTATCCTTCCATAGACTGGGGGACATCCACAAGCAAAAACATACTCTCCCAGAGGTTCCTCGACTTTGTTAACACAAATGCTCTGGGACAAATAGTTTGCACCCCCACTAGGGGCTCTAATGTTCTGGACATAGTCCTCACCAACATGGGGGGGTCACTGTACTTCCCCATGCGTGATGCCCTCCTTGGTTAGGTCAGACCACAAATCAATCTCGTTTGAAGTAACTACTGGAGCTGACAGCCTCACAAGAACAAAAATTATAAAAAAACTTTGCCAAAGCTAACTACAGCCTACTAAGCGGTGGCATAAAAAGCTTCATACAACCCGCAATCACAAACATCAATGATCACTATGCAGAGGTGTACACAAATGCCCTGTACAAACACTTAAGTGACTCCATAAACTCTTCTCTACCTGACTGCATCAAAACCAGGTCTTCCTGTAAAAACAAGCCACTACGGTGGACTTCAAGTATAGACAGATTATTTAACAAGAGGAAGAAGCTGTAGTCAATAAGCAAAAGGGATATCACTCTGCAGAGGAAGAGTTCCTTCCAAAGCCTAAACAAGAAAATCAGAAATCTTGTAAAGTTTTCTAATGCAAATTACGAAACTAAAATTGCATCCCTATGCAAAGATAATCATAAGACATTCTTTAACTATGTCAAAAGTCTAAAAGGGAATGCCTGGATGTGTGCCAAACTGGTTGTAGATGGGATCACTCATACTACATCAGAAGATACCGTCAACCTGATAGCTGACAGATTCAGTGCAAACTTCACCTCCTTATCCCCAGCAACCATATCCCAAAGCATACCTGACACCAGTCCTCTGCCTAGTATCTCTAAAGAACAGGTCATCTCTGCACTAGCCAAAGGCAAAAACACAGCCTCAATGGAACCAGATAATATCACAGGTTGTTTACTAAACAATCTAAAACAAGACCTAGTGGACACACTTGGTGTTCTCTTTAATCATAGCTTGAAAACTAATGTGTTCCTGCAGAATGCAGAACAGTAGCAATAATCCCCCTGAATAAAGGTGGGCCATCAACTGACCCTGGGAACTAAAGACCTATAAGTCTAACCAGCCTCATCTGCAAGGCCATTAAAAGAATTATCAAGGACCTTATCAACAAGGACATAGGTGACTTCCAAATGCTAGACCCAACACAGTTTGGCTTTGTTAAGGGCAGATCATGTTTATTAAACTTGGTAGACTTCTTTGACAATGTCACCAAAGCCATGGATGAAGGTAAGACAGAGCACACAGCCTATCTTGACTTTGCCAAGGGTTTCAACACAATCTCCTACTCTGGCATCATTGACAAACTCTGCCAGCTGAGGATTAACCCTTATGTTACTAGATGGGTAGCCAATTGGCTCACTGACAGAACACACTCTGTCAAAATTGGTGACTCCACCTCAACCATTAGACCCGTCACTAGTGGGGTACCACAGGGGTCTGAGCTGGGTCCCTTACTGTTTGGCATCTGTTTCTCAGAAGTTCAGGCTAAAGTGGAGGGCCTCTGGCTCATCAAGTTTGCTGATGACTGCAAACTGGGAGCAATCATTGAGTCCCCTAACAATGTCAGCATATTACATGAAGGACTAACACAAACGAATGACTGGTGCCAAAGCCATGGTCTGAAACCAAATAACTAAATGCAAAAAAAAAAATGCATTATTACTCCCTTTGGCAAAATAGAATTCCCTATAAATTACAATATTGACAGCACCACCCTGAGTTCCAACCCAGTGGTGCGAGACTTGGGAACACAGGTTGATAGCAATCTGAACTTTGACCACCAAGTTTCCACAGTAGTAAGGAAAGCCTTCTACATAGCACACCTCATAAGCAAAGGCATAGCATCCAGGTCAAGGGCTGTTATAACTCCACTGTACTTGACCCTCATCAGACCACTAATAGAGTATAATGCAACCTTTTGCATGTACCTCAGCAGACACCTGGAGCAGCTGGAAAGACCTCAGAGGTTTCTCACTAAGAAAATACAGGAACTCCAAGCTATGACCTACGTGGACAGGCTGAAAGCCCTGTCACTTTACTCTGTATCTTATAGGCTGTTGAGAGGTGACTTGTGCCTGGCCTATAGGGCAATCTCTGACCCTGCCCTAATGGAAATACTTTATACCTGCAAGTCAAATAGGACAAAAGTCACTTGCTCTGTGGATCTTAACCTAGCCTGTGCCATTAAAAGAACATGTTGGAGAGACAGATATGTCTCCCAGAGACTGTCACTTCTCTGGAATAGACTTCCTATTAAAGTAAAACAGAACTCCTCACTGACCCTGTTCAATTGTATGGGAGACCTCAAATTCACTCCTGGGGAGGCACCCATATCCCTCATGGACAGGGGTAGCTGGTGTTGATCATAGACCCACTCTGTTCATAAATTTGTTGGGATACTTTGGATTTACATGGCTAGGCTTGTAAAGGCTCTAGGGCTGCTAGCCTAGTAACCTCCTAAGAACATGTGAACCTATGATACACAACTCTCCACACCTTCAGGTTCCTTAGCTGCACAATTCCCTCTTTATAGTGTAGATTGAGGCCTGTGAGCAAGTGACCATGCAAATGAGGTGTGAACTCATTAGAATTGCTCTGTGTTTCTGATGTAAACATAATGCAGGAACTACCTCAGTGTTTGTTGATAATGGATTGCAGCTGAGGAACAACAGAACAACAATTCAGACTCCCTTACCTCCAGTGGGTGTGTCAGCCAGGTTGAACTTACAAAGTGTAGAAGTAATTGTATGAAGGTTTTAAATATAAGAAAGCAGCACACATTTCTCAGTTTCTGTTTAGAAATATCCAAACTCCCTTGCATTTGTTGCAAACTGTATCATCATCATCATCAGCCCCATTTTTTCCCATTTTTCTATATGGGGTCGGGGTATCGTGTTAACTTTCGCCAACTCTTTCAGTGCCAGACTCCTGCCTTTTTCAACACTCATGCCTGACTGTCGCAGATCGTCTTTCACACAATCCATCCATCTCTTTGCTGGATGCCCTCGCTTCCTCTTACCTTCTTCCTGTCTGTCCCAAATCTCCCTCACCAGATTGTCTTCTGCTTTTTTACACATGTGCCCAAACCATCGTAATCTGTTCTCTTTGATCTTTTCTGCAATTGGAGCTAGTTTGGCTTCTGGTCTTATGTCCTCATTTGTTCGTCTGTCCCACAGTGTGCATCCTACCACCTTTCTCAGGCACTTCATTTCCATCACCTCTAGCTTTTCAACCGTTCTGCCTTTATTGCCCAGGTTTCTGTACCATACAGTGGTACTGGTCTCACCACTGTCTTGTACACCTTACTTTTCAGCTTCTTTGGCATTCTTCTGTCATAGACTACACCTGATACTCTATGCCAGTTGCCTGCAGCTCCTCTGATTCTAGCTTTGACCTCTTCATTCAGACTACCCTTCTCCTCAACTATCCCTCCCAGATACTTGAAGCTGTTTGCCAGTTCTACTATCTTCCCTTCTATCTCTATTCTCAGCTTCTTCTGATTTCTCCAATTTGCTGCCATTACCACCATCTTATCTGTGCTTAGTTTCATTCCATGCGCCTTTAGATTTGCATTCCATTCTCCTATCCTTTGCTGAAGTTCTAGCTCAGAGCCTGCCTGTACTGCCACATCATCTGCATACAGCAGCTTTGTGGATCCCTCCCTTCCAACTTGTTTGCTAATGTAGTCCAGCACTAGTATGAACAGCAGTGGGCTCAGAGCTGAACCCTGATGTCCACCCACTCCCACTGGGAACCCCTCTGTGAGACCAAACACTTTTTGTACTTGAGTCATTGGGTCCTTGTACATAGCCGGCACTAATTCTACCAATGTTTCTGGGACTTCAAATGACTGCAGTACTGCCCAGATCAGCTTTCTTGGGACCTGTTCATATGCTTTCTCCAAGTCTAGGAATGCCCATTTGGACTCTCTCCTCTAGCTTCTTTTCAAGTATCTGTCTCAATGCAAACATCGGGTCAATTGTGCTGCATCCTGATTTGAATCCAAACTTCTCATCTCCCATCTTACATTGGTATACATTCATTTAATCAAAGAAATGGTCTCCGAACGTTATAGTTTCCTAACCAGAATATTGAAAATGCAGAGTCTGAATGACTAGAATGCTGAATGACACAAAACAGAAGTGTCAAAGTCGAAATTTTGATATTCCCGTGTTTGCACGATACTGGACATAGACAGATATGCAAGTACACATCCTGAGTTGATATTTCAGGAAGTACTGTGTCGATAGTGTTGTGTGAATCAGCTGTCATATTCTCCTGCAAATATTATACCGTGCCATCATTACTTTTTTTTTTATATATTTTTAAATATATGCAACCATGACTGTGCAATGACCACATCTTCCATAACACCTACAGTAAACAAGCAGTACATATGAACACCCATGCTCTGTGACATAACATACCACAACTGGAGGGTCTATATCAGAACATCAAAGTTTTAAAACTTCAAATGTTCTAATATCGACCTGTTTTAATTGAACGCTAAAAATAGCGAAGCTGCAGAACACCAAATTCTTTCCTAGGGAAAGAATTTGGTTGGCCGGTTCTATGGCTTTGCTATTTTCAGCACTGTGGTGGAGATTTACGGGTCAGGTACATGTAATTGTGTGATTGTGTGGTTGTTAGGATTAGGGCGCAGGTTAGGTGAGGTAGGTTTAGGGCGGGAGTTAGGTGAATTAGGTTTAGGGGTGGGTTAAGTGAGTTAGGGTTAGAGCGCAGGTTAGGTGAGTGTGCGATAGTGACGGACCTTAGGGTTAGGGTTTGGGTTAAGGTAACTAGATAGATAGTAGTGTAAGTATAGTTTAGTGTAGGGTTAGTTGTAGGATTATACGTGTATGCGTGTGTATTGATGTTTTTTCGGTGTGCTTGTGTTGTGTGTATGTGTTTCGGAATAGCAAATTTTTTCCCCAAGGAAAAAATTTGCTGTTCTGAATGTTCGATATTATGTGGTTTAGATATTTTAGGTTCAATGAAATAGTGTTCGCTATTTTCATCTTTTGATAACGTGATATAAATGCCAACTGGAAAAATGACTGCTACACACTTCGGTATCAAAAGGAGCAATGCTGAGTCAATAGATTAACAAATCCTCGTGGTGTCATGTCATCACGTTTATCCAGCAGGTTCTGGAATGCATGCTTCTTTATATCCAATCTACGCTGCTTGGGGGTACCAGGCAATCCGGATATACACCTGGATTGGAGATCCTCCACATGGTTCTGTTCCAGTTGGATAGCATGTAACATATCCAACAGGAACAACTGTTGCTTACCCATTAGGTTCCTTAACCACCTATGCCACCCTTCCACAGCATTCTGTGCGTGGATAACCTAAACCAGTAGTGTCATACTGGTTCCAGAATGATACTTCAAACAGGGGTGGATGCCTTTCAGCCCTTAAGCTTCTCATACCGTATCTCCTAGGGTGACCTATGAGATAGTTTTCCTTAAAAAAAATGCACACTTGCTGGTCGATTTCAGGAAAATCCCTCTCAATATCTGCAAATGTCTCACTGATGTGTGCAGGGTGAAAAAATGTCAGGGCTAGTATCTGTTTACATAAACTGGCAAATGTAGCATTAGTTCCAAATTTCTTAACTAGGTGTAGCCTTTGTATCTGCTTCCAGATAATCTGGCAGAAGTGGAACCAGCAACCCTTAGTGACAGTATCCTGTAATGACTCCTGAATAGCATTAACAGCACCTCTTTTGAAGTCTGACATCACCATATTCGGTTTCAGCTGCAGGTCATGTTTCACACACAAACCTGTGTAATCCAATACACTTTAACCCAATTCCGTGTTGCATTCAGGGCAAGATGCATGTATTTGACACTGTTTGACATATGTTTCTGTCGCATTTATAATGTCGAACATGTAAATGCTGAACCTAAGCCAGCATTTGGATTTCTGGTGATTCGTCCAGTGAAAATTCAGACATTTGAGAACATGGTGCACTACTTTCAACATTCGGTAAGTCAGCAAACTATCGGACAACTAAATGAATGTATACCTCTATCATTCTACTACTCTTCATATCCATTTATCAATAACCCTCTCCAGAACTTTCATGCAATGTGATAGGTGTTTGATGCCTCTGTACTGCCCACAGTTGTGGATGTCCCCTTTGTTCTTGTATACTGGTACAAGTATGCTAATTCTCTAGTCATCTGGGATATGCCTTTCTCTCTACACTGCTATTGGTACCCTCAAGAGTAATTTCTCCCCTATCTCACCAAGCATCTTTATCATATCTGCTGTGACCTCATCTGAGCCTGCTGCTTTCCCTGACTTCATCTTTCTTAGTGCTGTTCTTACTTCTTGTAGGGTGGGCTCCTCTTATTTTCTCATCGTGGGCTGTTTCTGGGGCAGTACAGCTTCTGTGGGGTTTTCTTCATTTAGAAGCTGCTGGAAATGCTCCTTCTATCTGCCTTTGACTGATGCCATCTGGACTGGTGAGCAGGTTGTTGCTGGCATCCCTTTTGAAGGGTGTCTGACTATCTTCTATATCTTTCTGTCTTTGCCTTGCAACCTGCTTTGTGCCCCTTACTGAGTCACTTTCCAGAAATTGGTACAGTGCCTCTGTTGCCCTATTCTTTGCTATTGCAACTTCTTTCTTAGATTCTTTGTTAGCTAACCAATAGTCCTTCCTAGTCATTCTTTTCTATCTCCCACTTCTTCATGCACTCCTTCTTTCTTTTGATGACTTCCTGGACTTCTGCATTCCACCACCAGCTTTCCTTATGTACCTTATTTTCATACCTGGCTCAGCCACATATCTTTTCTGTAATCCTAACACATGCTGTTTTTAGGCGTTGCCAACTCCACCTATTTCCTCCTCTTCTTATCATGGATCTTACCCCAGTAGGAGGAAGTCTACCTGAATTGCATATTGACTGCTCTTGTATATGATCTTGAGACTGTCTCTCTTTCTGAGCCACGTGTTGGCTACTATCAAGCCATTTGCCAGACAGAATTTATTCCTGCTGCCCCACCCATGTGGACCCAGGCAGTCCTCATATCCTTTTCTGTCTGTTCTGATATGTACATTCAAATCACCCATTATCAACACCAATTCATGTTCTCCTGCTTTATCTAGTAGGTCCTGCAACTGCTGTCTGAATGCACTCTTTTCCTCACTATCACAATGCTGCTGTGGAGTATAGGCTGAGATTATGAATACTGCCCTATTATTACACTGGAGTCTGACTGCCATGAGTCTGTCATTAATTCTGATGATATCTCTTGCATCCCATTTCTAGCCTGCCCTCCACCTGAGTAGTAGACTCTGGATCCCAAGCCAAGTGGCTTTGTTGCACTGCCCTTCCATCTTATCTATTGCATAGAGATGTCCAGTCTGCTCCATATCATCATGTCATCCATGTCCTGTCAGTGAACGTACATTAAGCATAGCAATTCTCAGTTCATGTTTGGGTTGCTTGGTTTTACATCCAGCTTTTGCTCAACAGAGCTATCCCAGGTAACCCAAGCTGGGCATCTAGACACCACAGTAGATTACTGACCCAGGGTTGCTGGACTTTATGGCGGGCACACATTGGCCAATACCCTCCCAGCATTAGCAAGGGTCCCTGGCATGGGTCAGAGTAGGCCAGGTCCTCAACCCATTTATCACTGCTAACTACCCATGCCCATTTTTGGTGACAGGTCTGTACAACTCTTCCCCCTATAGAGCACCACCAAGTAGAGACTGTGCTGCTGCCCATAGCTCAGTTCATTGGTGAGTTTGAGATGGAAACACTCAGCATGCTTTTTGGACATGAGAGAAACCCCATGGAGACACAGGGAGAACATGCAAACTCCAAACAGGCATTGGTCGGAGGTCAGGATCGAACCTTGCACCTTGTGCATGGGAGGCAAAGACCTTAACCACAAAGTCATCTGGTCTCTTGAAAACTGTATATCATTACCATTTAATATTCTCATACATTTTAAGGACAATGATACAAAATCCTTTACAGCATGTCTCAGATTACTGTTCAGATAAGAGAATAATGATCTGAATACACAGTGATAAGACAGAGCTGTATTTCTGCAAAGAATACTCATAAATGATTGTGTGATCACTCATTGCACTGCATATGAAATTAATACATGTGCAAATAACTCAGAAGTGTACAAGTGTCACATGTGTTGTTAATACTGTGGATGGTGTTGCACTTGCATGTATGCACAATGATTTTTATTCTCTGCTACAATGCTGTTTCTGTGGCAAAGAGGGATAAGACACCCTTACTGTGTTGAAGATTCATTGGCGTGAGAATTCAAATCTAGACTCATGTAAAAATCTTTCATGTGTACTAGCATATATTTTGTAGTGTAGTTTATTTTATACATTTTCTTTCTTTATTTCTTTTAATGCCAATATTTGCATGGTGTGCAGCTTAATGCAAACAATGGAAATTAATAAACACAATAAATGTCATGTAAAGTACTTCTTTAATAACCAATACATCAACTACATCTATGTGTGTGTAGCACATCAGCTAAACACATTGATCCACACTGCATATACTATCTGTAGATCAGGGTTCAAGTTCTAACTCTGTCTTTTAAGGATGACACCTAATAAACACTACTTACAAGGCTAAAATAAGTTTAACTTTGCTTATCTTGGTTGTGCAATGCTTACCATCACACAAATCTGGACTAATGACCCACACATGGAGCAGAAAGAATGTCTGTGGACAGGATGCAGACATTCCTGATTTCAAAAATGGTACATTGTTGCATTCTTTGCTTTCCCTCACACAAACACACTAAGCGTCATTAAGCTTAGGTTAACAACTTTCCCCAACATCTGCAGGTCTAGAACACCTATAGACAGGAAGCAGACAGTAGACAATTTCAGAATGGATACATTCTATCAAGAATGTTTGGCACTGTGCAAACATGCTAAGGGAATGGGTGTGGCAGTTAACTCATAGAAGTTAATAATAAATAAGAAAATATACAACTGTTCTTTAACTATTCCTGTGACAGCAGGTGTAGGTGTAGGGCTGCAGTGCAGATGGTCCTGGGTTCTAATACAGGACATTCTAAATATTTTACTGTACTTCCATTTCACTTTATATTATATTAAATATCACATTAAAGCATTAAACATAATTATACATAACAATAAGTATGTATAGCAGTGGAGCTCATATGAATTATATGTATAACTGAGGGTATTCTGACTACTATGTTTCTGTAATTATAATTGTGCTATCCTACCTTGGACAGCCTTCAGACTTCAAAAGGACTCATGCACATGAATGTATAAAGCAGGATCTTGTCAGGTCACACACATACATGGTTAACCCCTCAATCTATCACGTGCATTTATATGTTATTCATGAGTATGTCTGAGAAGCACTTTTTTCTATGGCAAGGATGGAAAATCACCACTGTGGAAGAAAATGTTTTGTCTCTTATGCTTAGGTTTGAATGCCACACTGTAAAAGTCAATTTTATCAGTGTATAAATCCAAACTAAAAAAATGTGTCAGATCATGAAATTTATGCCCCCAGTACATGACTGCAAAGTTAAATCACCTAACTGTTACAGCAGCAAACAACCCTCAAAATGCCAATTGTCAGATTAACCTTATTGACGATCTCCACTTAATATCATGCAAACACAATTGGCAGCATTGTTCGGGTTTGTGCACTACCAGTAAACATGATAACAGGCATTGGCAGAAAATCATTCTTAACTATTGCTGTTTTCCCTGGTGGACATGTCTGATGGTAGAAGGGAAGGTGCCCAATTTAGGGCACAGAGGTGGGATGTTGAGGAGTCCAGGATCTTTATTGGACTCCTTGTAAAGTGCCACAGCCAAAGACTCCTGCAGGGGACTACACCGACCCTCAGTACAAGTCTGAGGTATGGAATAGTCTGGCCAAGTTCGACTGGCATTCCATGCACTGGTGAACATTGTAGGCATCACTTTAATGACCTAAAAAGGCACAAGAGCGATACACTCAACCAATGGCTGGATGAGTTCAGCACTGCTGACTTCCTACAGTTCTGTAATTATAGTAATAAACAAAAATAATAGTGGAGAGAAAGCTGTATATAGGCAAGACAGGTATGAATAATGTTCTTATCTTCTCTTATTTTTATTCCACAACTGACCATGAGATCTGAGTGAATAGAAAGGCCTATGATGAGTGTATGGAGAGACTGAGGGAAGCAAGGGATATGTATGCAGCACAACACAACTATTATTTCAGCTAAAGTATTGCTCTTCTAAAAAATATTTACAAATAAAACATGTATATTCTAACAGAAAGCGCAAACGTGCATGTTGCAGTCTGTAGCACAAGCTAACAGTAGGAGTCAAGAGTAATACTTTAGTCAGACATTATGGGTTCAAATACAACAGCTAACAAATGCATTAAATACAATACTAAAATCCTTTACAAATATAAAAATAATTTAATTTTACTAGAAGTGGCATAAATGCCTTGCTGTTAATTGAAATCTGTATAATTTGACAAAGTATATCTGCAATATATGCACATTGCAAAGATTACTTTGAGCAATCATTACATATTGTTTGCAGTTCTTAAGAAGTATACTAAAATGGAAAAGTACAGAGAAATTTAAAATAGTTCATTATTATGATAATGCATTGTATGTCACATAAGATGGCACTAATTATCTCTTTTTTCTCTTTACCCCAACCCTTTGTCTCTCTTTTTTTATTTTTCTATGTGTCATCAAAATGTTTCCATGACATGCGTCTGTGAAAAATCACAAAATGCTTTACAGCACAAGGATGCAGGCCAACCCCATGTTTCAGCCTGCCCCCACTCCATGGGTTACTGTGCAGATGCACAGCTTATCTGGGGCACAACTTGGCAATACTGCCTCTGCTACCCTGCACTACCTAGACCCTCCACTTCTGGTAGCACTACCCCAACAGCTAGTGTTGTGGTACCCCCTGGGACTACTGGTGGAGGTGGTGACTATGTCACCTGACAGGAATTGTCAGGGTTGATGTGTAGGGTCATACAGTGCACCATGGGTACACATCTATGCCTGATGGAGAGGATGCTTTCTTCCATGGTTTGCAGGAGAAAACTTTAAGTATTCCAACAGCCAATGGAGTAAGGAGACAGTGGTGACAGTCCTGTGGGTGAGGGCTAGATTCTCACTGGCCGCATGTTTAATGATCACAGGCCTCTGTTGTCCCCTCCTAACTCCAATCATGGTGTCTCAACCTGTTGTGTCCTTCACCGTCCCTGTCTATTTTCTTGTTTGTTGTGTCTGTCTGCATATGCTTTCTCACTGACCCTACATAGCTGACCCAGAAATACCTACGTCCCTTACCCAACTTTCCTCTTTTATTGATGTAAAAAAATAGAACATCTGTCTCACCAGAAAAATAAATAAATTATATATATATATATATATATATATATGTGTGTATATATATATATATATATATATATATATACATATATATATATATTTATAAAACTTCACACACGTCTTCTCAACACACTTGATTCAGTCCAATTGGCTATACAACATGATTGTTTTGTTGTCACCATTCTCTTTTGAGGTGACAGTCCAAATTCAGCTAATATTCTATATATATATATTTTCATTTTACACTGTTAAAGAAGTGGATTGGTCTGGTTCTTTCCTACCTCTGTCTTGCAGATTCCTCAATTGCTTTCCCTTTGTTTTCCCCCCTGCTTGCTCCCTTTTCACCACTTTTCTATCAAACCCATTTTAACACCTTTATTCTGGTCAAAAAATAGAATCACACACCACATATATTTGGGGGAGAGGAAATTACCTTGCTTACCAGTGGGAGTGGGAAGCATTGAGCTGCCTTTTGTCCAGTTTTGTGAGGTTTCAGCCAGTAACTAGTAGTTTATTGGTCGTTTTGGGCCAGTTTCTAGCTTTTTCCAGCCCCCTGGTATAAAACGCGGTAAACACGCGTTAGCGCGATTTAGTGCGATTTAGCGCGGAGCTGCCACTGTTGCACACTAGGGCAGTGCCGGTTAGGCAGGTTTAAACTATTCAGGCTACCTAAAGTCCACTCTTCAAATTTTCCCTTAAAACTACCTTCCTCGAACTATACTACTGATCTAATCAGCGTATCCTATAACTAAAAAGATCATCTCTACTTGACTCCAAGTAGACTATTCTCTATCTGTTAAACCTAGCACTTGCTCCTACAGTACTTATTACCTTGATACGGCACTCTTGTCATAGATAGTACCCCAAAAAGGTAACCCCCCATTTCTCAGTCACCCACGTCCCCCTGAATCTTTTTTAAAGTTTTTGTCTATCCTTCTAGCATGTCGAGGGATCAGTTGCTAGTGTCCTCTCCTGCTCAGCTGGTGAACATGGGAATACTGAGGCAATGTTACAATTGCCTCATGTACACAGACAACCCTCTTCTCCTCCCACAAAACACAAATACATGCGAGAGATGCAACTATATGGCCAAACTGGAGGCTGAGCTCTCTCAACACAGGACTGGCAAGACCAGTCAGGAGGAGAAGGTTACCACACACACTATAGACCCAGTCTCACATAGTACCATTACAACCTCAAATCATACACATAAACACACAAAGACATACTCGGAGGCTCTGATCAAAAATCTACCAAAACAGCAGAGGCCACCAAAGCAGACACCCAAACAACCACCACCTCAGAACACAACACCTGCAACACATAGACCTCACAGTCAGAGTGTCAAACAGTCACAGCCCTTAAGGCCAAACACAATGCCAGACACACTAGTCATTGGTGACTCCATAGTCAGACACACTGACGTCCCGCTCACCAGACTGAGTAAGGAGAAGATTACAGTAAGCTGCCTGTCGGGCGCTAGAATCCGCCACATAACGCAAGCACTCAGGTCTCTCAACAGCAGGTACAAATATGACTCAGTCATTGTCCACGCTGGTGTAAACGACCTGAGACGTACCTCCTTGGACTACATGAAAAGAGACATTGAGGAGCTCTCTGATTATGTAGCCCAGGCAGGTATGACCCTGACCTTGAGCAGTATCCTACCTTCACCAAGAATGATGCCACAATACAGAGATAAGATGATCAGCTTTAACAATTGGCTTAAACACTGGTGTCATTCAAAGGGGAACCAGTATCTGTCTGCCTGGGATGACATGCTGGACAAGCCACGCTGCTTCAAAAGGGACGGCTTGCACCTGTCACCCCTGGGATTCTGGATATTGGCAAAGGCTCTTGCCACCCCCATAGTGCCTTTTTTAGGCAAGGCCCAAATTCTAAACCTACCACCCTAGAACACAAAAAAGGAAAAAAACTAAGGGTAATGCTGCTCAATGCCAGAAGTCTAAATCTCAAAATGCACGCACTGAGGCCCTTCTCAGTATGGAGAACATCGATGTCTGTGCTGTGACAGAAACCTGGTTCAAGGCTCCTGAGAGCACCCCAGCGCTATCAGGTTTTACCTCATATCATGCCCGCCCCAAAATCCGGACAATACCAAGAAAGGAGGGGGTATCCATATTCATCAAGGACACCCACACCTCAAGACTGGTGGCAACGCACGATGCATCGGAGACCATCCAGGTGCAATTAACCATAGGCAAGACTGCTCTGCAAATTGTAGCATGTTACAGGCCACCCTCACAAACTCAGGAACCTCACATGGCCTTCCTGAAAACACTAGAGGGATAAATGTATCACCAAACACCATCATACTAGGTGACTTCAATTACCCTAATATAGACTGGGAACACTACTCAAGCCCAAACACCCTAGCCCAAAAGTTCCTGGAATTCATAAACTCAAATGCCATGGAACAACTAGTCACCATCCCACAAGAGGAGATAACATACTTGATCTCATCATCACGAACATGGGAGCACAATGTTCAACACCGGAAGTATACCCCTCACTGGTGAGATCAGATCACAAACTAATCTCGCTGGAGGTCCTCATCCCACCCCCACCTGAAATAAAAAAGACCACAGTAAAGAACTTCTCAAAAGCCGACTTCACACTTCTAAAGACTAGTGTGGTCTCCTTTAAGGCCCCCGAGCATGGAAAACAGTACTCAAGCCGCTGAATCACTTACAAATGCCTTCTACCAGCACCTGCAGGACTGCATGGATAAGGCAATCCCAAGCAAAACAAAGACTCTTTGTACCAAAGGCAAGCGTCCAGTCTGGTGGACCCCAGCCATAAACAAACTCTACAACAAAAGGAGGAAGCTACTACAATATAGAGCAAAATCCTTAAAAGGTAAGACACCCTTGATCACTATAAGTAAAAACTAAGAGCTCTCATAAAATCATCCAAAGCAAATTTCGAGAGAAAAATAGCTAAAGACTCAAAAGACAATCATAAGGCCTTCTTTAGCTATGTTAGAAACCTAGGAGGAAACTCCCAGATATGCTCAGAACTAGTTCAAAATGATGTGAAGATTACTGATCCTACAGACATTGCCAACATACTGGCTGACAGGTTCAGTGCACACTTCTCCCAAAAGGAGAGATACTTATACCAAAAGATTGCAGTCCCCCAGACATCTCCAGCGCCCAAGTGAAAACTTCTCACTCCAAGGCAAAAAACACAGCATCCATGGGACCTGATGGTGTCCCCAGCTGTGTGCTCCACGAACTCAATGAGGAATTAAACCCACAGCTAGGACAGCTGTTTAATCAAAGTCTTACCTCTGGATACGCACCCAGGAGTGGCGCACTGCAACTGTGGTCCCACTTCACAAAGGCGGTGCCTCCACCGACCCTGGTAATTACCGCCCATTAGCTTGACAAGCCTTATCTGCAAAGCCATGGAGAGGATCATAATGGACCTCATAAATAAAGACATAGGGAATTTGCAGACTTTGGATCCAACCCAGTTTGGCTTTGTCAAAGGCAGATCATGCCTTTTAAACTTGGTTGACTTTTTCGAAACAGTCACCAAAGCCATTGACGAGGGAAAGGCAGTCCATACAGCCTACCTCGATCTGGCTAAGGCCTTCGATACAATACCCCACTCGGGTATCATTGAAAAACTCATCAGCTTAAATGTTAACCCATACATCACAAGATGGGTTGCGAACTGGCTGAGTGACAGAACCCACAGGGTCAGAGTTGCTGGCGCCATGTCAGACTCAAAGCCTGTCACAAGTGGTGTCCCACAGGGCTGAGTCCTGGGCCCACTCTTGTTTGGCCTCTACTTTTCCGAAGTACAAGCAAACACAGGAGGGTTATGGCTGACAAAGTTTGCAGATGACTGCAAACTGGGCCATAGTAGAAAACACATCTGACACAGATATCCTTCAGAAGGGTCTCACAGAAACGGATAACTGGTGCCAGAGCCACGGCCTGAAGTTAAATGCCAAAAAGTGCATAGTCATACCCTTTGGGAAAAACAAGGTTACCCCAGCTACCAAATAGGTGGCAATCCACTGAGCACAGAAGAAGTTATCAGGGACCTGGGGACCCAGGTTGATAGTAGTCTGTCATTCGACACCCATGTAGCTAAAGTAGTTAGGAAGACCTTCTACATTGCCCACCTTATCATAAAGGGATTCTCATCTAGATCAAGGGAGGTCATAGTCTCCCTTTACTCATCACTCATCAGACCAATGATTGAGTACAATGCCCCATTCGGGATGTATCTGACCCGACACTTGCAGCAGCTGGAGAGGCCACAAAAGTTCCTCACCAAAAGGATAAAGGGTCTCAAAAATCTGTCCTATGCTGCCCGACTGAAAGAACTCCAGCTCTATTCAGTCGCCACCGCCTGCTCAGAGGTGACCTTTGCCTAACATACAAGGCCATGTCAAACCCAGATTTGATGAATATGCTTCACCTCAAAAAATCTAGATCCATCAGAGCCACAAGGGCGGGAGACTTAAACCTCGACACGGCTATTAATACGATGTGCTGGAGGGATAGATTCATCACCCAAAGACTCCCTATGCTGTGGAACAAAATCCCGGTACATGTGAGGCAGAGCACCTCACTGGCCTTGTTCAAGAGAAATCTTGACCAATGGATGGGAGATCGCAGATATACCCCAGGGATTACCTCAGTGTCACTGCTCGACAGAGGCACAGCAAAATAATGGGTATAGTTCCCCATACTAAAGGGGTGGCGTAAGCCACAAAACGATGGGCTAGGCTTGTAAATGCCCTCGGGCAGATAGCCTAGTATGAACCTATGAACCTATGAACCTATGAACATGCATTAATAACAAATCCCCAATGAAGCCCTTCACTTTTTTTCATCTCTGTTTACGTGGAGTTTGGCATCATGCACCAATGGTAAGTGACACTGAATGGTTCTTCATGTCCTATGGCATGGTGTTTTTACCTCCGCCCAATTCTGCTTCAATATGCTGTGCTAAAATAACACACACATCAGATTAAAGATACTCATAATAAAAATGTCATATCCTTTTATTTCTTTACACTGATGAATGCATGAAGCATCAGAGACTATCCATGTGCAACTAACAGTGGGTAAAACTGCCTTCCAGTTTATAGCCTGCTACAGACCACCCTCCCTAACCCAGGAACCCCACTCGGCCTTCCTGAGAACACTGGAAAATATGAAGGTCTCTCCAAACACCATTATATTGGGCAACTTCAACTACCCAAACATAGACTGGGAGCATTATTCTAGCTCCAACACCCTAGCCCAAAGGTTCCTAGAATTTATAAACTCAAATGCTATGGAACAACTTGTTACCACTCCCACAAGAGGGGAAAACATACTGGACCTGATCATCACCAACATGGGGACTCTATGCTCCAGACCAGAAGTGTATCCCTCACTGGTAAGATCAGACCATAAACTAATCTCACTGGATATTCACATCCCAACACCACCCCCTGCCCAGAAACCCACAGTGAAAAACTTCTCTAAAGCAAATTTCACACTCCTCAAAACTGAGGTGGAATCCTTCAAAGCCCCCGGACCTGTGGAAAATACAGCCCAGACCGCAGAATCCTTTATAAACGCATTTTATGAACACCTTCAGGAATGCATGGATCATGCGATCCCAAATAAAACCAAGACCCAATCCTCCAAAGGCAGACATCCTGTCTGGTGGACCCCAGCCATAAACAAACTATACAATAGAAGGAGGAAGCTACTACATGATAGAGCAAAACTCCAAAAAGGGAAGGCATCTCTGATCAGTATTAGCAAAAAACTATGGGCACTCATAAAATCGTCTAAGGCCAGCTTCGAGAGAAAGATTGCACAGGACACTAAGGATAATCACAAGGCTTTCTTTAGTTATGTTAGGAACCTGGGTGGTAATTCCCAGATATGCTCAGAATTAGTCCAAAATGACAAAAAAACAAAGAACCTACAGACATTGCCAACATCCTAGCTGACAGGTTCAGTGCAAACTCCCCCCCCCCTCCCCACAAAAATGGCAAATATCTATCCCAGCAGAGTGCTGCCCCCCTGACATCTCAGATGCTCAGGTAAGAGCCGCCCTCTCCAAAGCAAAAACACAGCATCAATGGGACCAGATGGTGTCCCTGGCTAGGCCCTACATGAACTCCAAGAAGAGCTAAACCCAAACATAAAACTACTGTTCAATCTCAGCCTTACTACAGGATATGTACCCAAAGAGTGGCGTACAGCAACTGTGGTCCCTCTCCACAAAGGTGGTGCCTCAACGGATCTGGACCTCATAAATAAAGATATTGGGGACCTACAGACACTGGATCCTACCCAGTTTGGCTTTGTTAAGGGCAGATCCTGCCTCTTAAACCTGGTTGATTTCTTTGAAACAGTCACCAAGGCAATTGACGAGGGGAAGGTGGTCCACACAGCCTACCTGGACCTCGCAAAAGCCTTCGATACAATACCCCACTTGGGCATTATAGATAAGCTCACTAGCTTAAATATAAACTCCTATGTCACTAGATGGGTTGCAAACTGGCTCAAGGACAGAACCCACATGGTTAGAATTGCTGGAGCCATGTCAGACTCCAAACCAGTTACAAGTGGCATCCCACAAGGCTCAGTCCTGGGACCTCTCTTGTTCGGTATATATTTCTCGGAGGAACAGGCCAACATGGCTGACCAAGTTTGCAGATGACTGCAAATAATCGACTCTCCAGCCGACACAAGCATCCTCCAAAAGGGCCTCATAGAAACAGACAACTGGTGCCAGAGCCATGGCCTCAAGCTAAACGCCAAAAAGTGTATAGTCATCCCCTTTGGCAAAAACAAAGTGCCCACAAATTATCACATAGGTGGTAATCCATTAAGTACAGAAGAAGTAATTAGGGACATGGGGACCCAAGTTGATAGCAATCTCTCATTTGACAACCATGTGGCCAAAGTGGTTAGAAAAACATTTTATATAGCCCACCTAATCATGAAGGGATTCACATCTAGATCAGGGGAGGTCCTCGTGCCTCTTTACACATCCATCATCAGGCCCATAATTGAGTACAATGCCCCTTTTGGGATGTACCTTACCAGACACCTGCAGCAACTGGAAAGACCCCAAATGTACCTCACCAAGAGGATCAAATGGCTCAAACAGATGCCATATGCTGCCCGGTTAAAGAAACTCCAGCTCTACTCAGTGGCATACTACCTCTTCAGAGTCGATCTGTGCCTGACGTATAAAGCCATGTCCAACCCGGAATTAATGGACATGCTGCACCTCAGAAAATCCAAATCCCATCGAGCTACACGCTCGAGAGACTTGAACCTCAGCACTGAAATAAATAGGACATGCTGGAGGGACAGATTCATAACCCAGAGGCTACCTTCACTCTGGAATAAAATCCCAGTCCAGGTTAGGCAGAGTCCCTCATTGACTCTCTTCAAGAGGAATCTTGATGAGTGGATGGGAGATCATAGGTTTACCCCGGTTATCACTTCTGTGTCACTGTTAGACAGAGGCACAGTATACTAACCTCAAAAAAGGGCATAGCAAAATTAATTTAAAATGGGTGGCGAAAGCCAAACACATTCTGGCTAGGCTTATAAATGCCCTAGGGCAGATAGCCTAGTATGAACCTATGAACCTATAAACCTATGAATGTGTGAGTCCATATGTGTACTGTTGACATTAATCAATTTAGTACTTTTTTATGCACAACTTCACTGCAGGCATTCCCGATCACATTTGCTAAAATTACCACATTTAACTATTTACTGACATCCTGAATGCATATGTAAACAATTTACACCGGCCTGGATTCAGACCCTGTATCATCTGTTCTCAAAAAAAGTAGCTTACTGAGGTTTTACACCTGCTGCCACAGAGTTAGCTAAGCAGCAGGTGTTTTCTTCCACTCAACACTGTCCAAAGTGGTGATCTCCACATCACTCTGCTTAATGTGTTTGCGCAGAAGTGAGCAAAGCAAAAGAACTATCAAAATATTATGAATGGAACAGAGAATTGCATTAGCATGTCACTTAACTACATGCAAATGGTGAAAAGTAGTATCACTAATTTTTGAAGGTGAGAAAAATTATGACACAGCATTTCTGATATGAGCCATTTAAGAACACCATAGTATCTGTTACGTGTCTACCATACACAGTAGGGATAAGTACTTATTAAGTTGCAGTAGGAGTCCTTAAATGGGTATCTCACAGGAGCAAACACTTTGCCATTGATTGCGCAAACCTGTGGCTCGGAGGTGTGCTATGGAAAGTGTACATGAGTATGTATGACATATGTTTACTGCCACTTACTCTTCAACCCATGAAAGTAAATGTAAACATACAAAGAGAAGGAAGGACATTTTTAAAGAAAGAACACATATTTACACTGTGACCATGTGTTAGTTGCACTCATGCACTTAAAAATGGTCTATCAGTATTTGTTCCCAAATATACCAACTGCACTACAGAAAATAATTAAAAATGCTTTCTTATATGGCATATACATCTTTACATTGACAATACACATTCATATTTTCCAATATTTGTAGGAACATGAACAGCTGTTTGCATAATGTTTGAAAATTGTCATTTTAAGGTATACCTGCACATTGGAAACATAACAGAAAATGATACACTTTGCACACTTACCAATCTCATAACATGAAGATATTTAATACCTTGACAGTTCTACATGCCTACACATCCATTTCAGTCAGGCCTCCCAACATCTTGTCTCATACATGCAATGCCCATGTCATCCACAATGAATTGTCTTGAAACATTGTATTAATCAGACTTGCACCATGGTTCTTGCATAAAGTACTGAGTTCTCTAGTCAGTGTACTTAGGTAGGGGTTCTAATCTCACTGCAGTCAGCGTGTGTGTGTGTGTGTGTGTGTGTGTGTGTGTGTGTGTGTGTGTGTGTGTGTGTGTGTGTGTGTGTCTAGTCAGAAGACTGTAACTGTGTATCCTGCAGTCATCAGTACAATCACATGGAGTACATACCTACACATCCATTTCATGCTGGGGTCCATCTTCTCTCAAACATCCAATGATGATTTCATCCACTAAAAATTGTTCTGCAGCCTTGTAAAAGTTGGACTGGTGCTATAGCACTCGCGTTAAGTACTAAGTTCTTAAGTACATGTACTTAGGTAGGGGTTCTGTTCTCACTACAGTCAACTTGTGTCTGTTTCTGTCTGTTCAGAAGAGCATAACTGAGTATACTGCAGTCACCACTACAATCCCATGGAGTGCCAATATGTTGACAGTTGGACATGCCTACACATCCATTTCATGCAGGTCTCCCAACATCTTCCGTGAAACATCCAATGATGATGTCATCCTGCAGCCAGTAAAAGTTAGACTTGTGCTATGGCACTTCCATAAAGTACTGAGTTCTCTAGTCTGGGTACTAGGATAGGTAGAGGTTCTGTTCTCACTGGAGTCAACTGGTGTGTGTGTGTGTGTGTGTGTGTGTGTGTGTGTGTGTGTGTGTGTGTGTGTGTGTGTGTGTGTGTGTGTGTGTTTGTGCACTTGCTCAAAATTAGAAAGAGCATTTTACACCAGCATGTTAGGCACTGCTATTACCATCTTCTTGTCACCAGACACTGCTGATGTCATCAGCTATAGCTGTCTCTCAAACATGTTCTTGTTACAGGGTAGGTTAAGATCCCTAGAACAAATGACTTTTGTGCCATTAGATTTGCAGAGGTGAAGCATTTCCATTATGGCAGGGTCACAGGCTGGCCTGTAGGCTAGGCACAAGTCACCTTATTCTATATGATACAGAGTACAGTGACAGAGCTTTCAGTCTATCCATATACATCATGGCATGGTTTGTAGAACCTACATTTACTTGTCAAGAAACCTCTGCGGTCTCTCCAGCTCCTGCAGGTGTCTGGTGAGGTACATGTAAAAGGGAGCATTGTACTCTGTTAGTGTTCAAATGAGGGTTGAATACAGTGGCGTTATAACATCCTCAGACCTGGATACAATGGCCTGACGTAAGATGTGCATGACGTTGAAGGTTGTTATTACAACTGTGGAGACTTGGTGGTCAAATTTAATTTTGCTATGTACCTGTGTTCCCAGGTCTTGCACCACTGGGTTTGATATTATTGGGGTATTATCAATGCTATAATTAGCAGAAATTCCACTTTGCAAAAGGCAAAAATAATGGCACTTTTTTATATTTATTTTCAGACCATGTGGCTTTGGCACCAATCATTTGTCTATGTTAACCCTTCCTGTAATATATTTACATCGATGGTGGACTAAATGATTTCACCAATTTGTAATCAATAGCAAACTTGGTAAGCCAAAGGCCTTATACTTTAGCCTGGACTTCCAAGAAAAAGATTCCAAACAGTAAAGGGCCAAGCACAGATCCTTGTGGTACTCCACTGGTGACAGCTCTACTGATAGAGGGTGAGTCATCAACTTTGACAGTATGTGCTCTGTCGGTGAGACAAATGGCTAACCATCTAGTGATGTAAGGGTTAATCCCCAGCTAGGAGAGTTTCTCAATGATACCTGAGTGGGGGATTGTGTCAAAACCTTTGGCCAGATCAAGATAGGTGGTATGCACTGTCTTACCTTTATCCAAGTTTTGGTGAGTTTCTTGAAGAAGTCTACTAGCTTTCATAAGCATGGGCTATCCTTAACAAAGCCAAATTGGGTTGGGTCTAGAGTCTGAAGGTCACATATGACATTGTTGATAAAGTCCATGATGATTCTTTCCATGGTGTTGCAGATGAGACTGGTTAGACTTATAGGTCTATAGTTCGCAGGATTAGTTGATGGCCCCCCTTTGTGGAAGGGGCTTGATGCTGCTGTTTTCCACTCTGCTAGAGCAAAGGTAGTTCTGAGGCTATGGTTAAATAGATGATAATTTGGTCTGCTAGGTCCTGTTTTAGATTGCTTAGTAAGCAACCTGGATTGTTATCTGGTACCACTGAGTTTTTTAGCATTGGAGAGTACAGATGTGACCTGATGTCTACAGATACTGTGCAGGGGACTGGTGTTGGGTATGCTTGTGGGTATGGCTAGTGAGGCTAGGGGCTGAAGTTTGTGTCAAATCTGTCAGCTAGCAGGTTGGCCATTTCCACCAGTGCCATCTTATAGGTTCATAGGTGCATAGGTGTGTACTAGGCTAATGGCCCTGGAGCCTTTACAAGCCTAACCCATAGGATTACTCTAGCATCATGCCACATGACTTTAGTTCCCAGTGTCTCTGTTGAGTAGAGCCACTGGAGTGATCCCCGGGATGAATTTTCTATTTCTCATCCACTCATCAAGATTTCTCTTGAAGAGGACCAGTGAGGTGTTCTGTTTGACATGTTTAGAATCCTATCATTAAGCAGCAGAACTTTTAGTTTGCCTTCAGTGGATGTTGTTATGTCATAACTTTTGCTAAGTTCACATTGCCTAGCAAATATCAACCATGTAAGCCCAAGCTGAGAGATACCGGATCCCTCTGGATTGACACCAGAAGTATTGTTGCATCATGGCATCATCCTGCATGGAGGTGGAATGCTGCTTAGGGCTGAGGTCATACCTGCCTAGGATACATAATCTGACAGTTCACTCGTGTCTTTTCATATAGTTCAGAGAGGTATGTTATGAAAACAAATGCACAACCCAATAATAATGTAGACATCACACCCCTATGAACAGACCAAGTAGTATGTGACCCATGTACTGAAGTAGATGGTATGCGGAACATCCACCAACATGTGCCCACAATGGTGACTACTCCCTTGTATGGAACACAACTGCTGAGTATGTGAAGTACATCCACATTAAAAGCCATAATACTGCCATAGTTTACAGCCTTCATCACACCAATAATTGAGTACAATGCACCCTTCTTTATGTATCTCCATACACATCTTCCAGGGATGTGTAACGCAAATGTGCCACTTTTGCCACAGTGAGGTCCCACACATCTTACTGGCCATATGTAGGTATTCTTTTTGTTGCATAAACACTACTGTCTAATGGTGCAGAACCCCCATCAAGGTGTTATACCAGATACATCTGTGATATTTGCTCCAGGGTAGTACACAGTACATACATAGCTGTTTGACAACATTGATGGAATGAGTTACATTTGTGACAATGTGGATGGTGCCATACATATATGCCATGCACATCTGTCAACTAGCCAGGATTGATCTTAATGTCACATATAGGTATAGCAGTGTTCCTGATAACACCTCCAGCAGATGTTACAGTGTCAGGACAGTGTGCTTGACTACTCTCATAGATTGCTGATATCTCATAATAAGTGTGTTTGTACAGAACCATCTATGATCACTTACAATCACATATGTTATGCCAGAGACATGGGAATACTGTTGGTATTGTTCTGATATTGTCCATGATTGTGTATGCTTTTGTTTACTGTTGTCCATGAGCCTGTAACTATGTGTCCCACTTGGTGGAGATGTCTGCTGACATTGCAATCTTAATCAGGCAACTCATTTTGCACAGCTTCACAATATGCACCTAACCTCTATTGTATATACCATCACTGATATATGTCCTCTCCATTGTTCATGTCAGGATGCTTATATCACAAAGACATTTTCTCTGTTGTTATGTCACCTAGTGTGACAGTCACATAATATACATTTTCACTGTGCAGTCTGTACAGAATCATGTTGATATCTGATTAGTGTTCCTGCTACAACTGTCATCATTTACATGCCTTCATCTGCTGTACATTATGATGTTTCACCTGTCCTCTTTCCCCGTGTTCATTCTTACAATTCATATGTATGTCCCTATTCAATACACATGCTTCCCTGACTGTTTATTTGGAATGGCAGTCCATGTACTGTTATGGATCATTTACACAACCTTTACTCAGTATGCTTGAAATGGGATTCCACAATACTCTGCCCTGTATACACTGTCCAGTAATGTGTTTGGACAATACACATTGCTATATTATTAATCCTGATAATCACTGTGCATCCCATGCAATTGCGCAGACCTAGTTTTCCCATAGCTAAAGAAGTCTACATGTCTGCTACAATCCACATTGCTTTAGCTAGCTATGAAACTGCACTTATTTATGTTTAAATGCGGTGCATGGCATTAATATGAAATTGGTGCTGCTGCTCACCGCAAAAACACTCAAACTCCATGTAGGTTTCATGTGAAGACTACACACAGTTTATTGAATCCCAGGAGTGTGTATCCAGTGGGTTTACCTGGTTAACAAATGAGTACAATTAAAAGGAGACAGGCAATATGTCATAGTACTCTTTGACACTGCATAGCTCATAACATATAGCTTTATATTTATTGTGGTCGTTAGGACCAAATTCCCACCTTTATCTGATGATTTCACCACAATTGACAGCCTGTGATCAACATTTGTAAAGCTCACCTGTTAAGTTATCTTAAAAATTTACTTCAGGGGAGAATTCATAAAGGTAACTGTGAGGTGTACATCATGTGTTCATGTAATGATTACCTTTTCAAATTCAAAGACAACACTAATGCATGCTTTAGCGTGAAGACATACAGCACCATGTATGGTTGTCTTTGCTTTCTTGCTGTATGCTAATGTAGCAGTTTGGGGCAGAGACATATGCTAATTAGTCATGCTGTCTCTTTTAGAATCGCCACCAGCACCACATCTACATGCTGAAAGATTCATGAAATAACTCATTTGTCTAAATTAGCACAGCCACTCATTTATTTTTTATTTTATTTATTTTTATTTATTTTTGTTTGTTAACCGGAGTCGACTGATACATATGTTTTTCAGTGGAGGCCTGGGGAGAAAAGCTCATATCACATTGCAGTAGTATATACTGACAAAAAAGTGTTCATTCATTGCAGTATAGGAAAGGGATTGGGAGTTTTGTGTTAAGGTATGGTTAGGAGGTGTGTGGGAGTGTGTGTGTGTGTGTCCGCGTGTGTGTGCGTGTGTGTGTGTGTGCGTGTATCTGCGTGCGTGCGTGCGTGTGTGTGTGCGTCTGTATGTGTGTGTGTGTGTGTGTGTGTGTGTGTGTGTGTGTGTGTGTGTGTGTGTGTGTGTGTGTGTGTTTGTATGTGTATATGTGTGTGTGCAAGTGTATTTCAGGGGCATGTTAGTATTTGTGTGTCTGCCTGGAAGGTAGCAATATGGTAGTTAGTGATGGGATCTGATAGGTATGTGCATCTACATGTAAACAGATTAATGGATGAGAGTATGAGTGCAATCAGGTGGGTAGGAGATTGTGTGTGTGTGTGAGTGTGTTTGTGTGTGTGCGTGTGTGCACGCGCGCGCGTGTGTGTGCATGGATGTGTGTGTGTGTTTGTGTACATGTGTGTGGGTTGGGGTGGCTGTTATACTTTAACACCCCTAGACTAACGAGCATAACTCTAAAACTGTGGGGGGATAGACTGCTAGTATTTATTGCAGTACAGTAATGGGAGTAACACCAGCCCCCAGGGAGTACATAAGATCTATGCCTAAAAGGAACTTAAACAGTACAATGATCAGGGTGGGTGGGGGAGCCACTAGACATGTGGGATTACTCTAAACTACTTTATTATAATGGCACTTAACAGTATGAGGACTGGGTGTAGGAGGAACACTGGACACAAGGGATTACACTAATCTCATGTGCCATAATGGCACATAAACGTATGTGAACTGGGGGACAGGCAGGATATTGGACACAATGGATTACTCTAAACTATTGTGCAATAATGGCATATAACAGTATGGGGACTGAGGGGTAGCAGGCAGATACTGGATTCAAGGGATTACTCTAAACTCATGTGCCATAAAGGCACTTAAACTAGTACACAGATTGGAAGGTAGAGGGGACACCAGACACCAGGGATTAAGGGATATGAAGTCTGACTATGACCTGATGTCCTAGAGCTGGAAAGGGAGACATCAAGGATGTTTGGTCAATACAGTGACAGGTAAAGGGACTATGATATGTATGTCTGTGTTTGAATGTGTGCATGGGAGAGTGATGGGGGATAGTTGTACTTACACAGTTCATCTGCTACAGTTAACTACCACAGACGTACTGCTCTACATATTGCAGTAGTTAACCTGAATTCATTGACATACATATGAGCCGGAAAAGAAGCCTTCTATCTTTGTTGCTAACATGTTTACGAATCACAAACTACTGTGTTACATTAACAGGACTGTTTTATCTCGGACCTTAATGTGAGCCATTAGGGCTTCCATGAATCCCTGGGCTTGTATTTGTTTTTTAATTCAGCAAATGATTATTCGATATCTTGTTTACCCATACAATGATAAACAATGGAATGGTTGCTGTTGAAGGTTGAAACAAAATTACTCTTATATGAGGTTTAGAAAATAAAAGCAATTTCTGTGTAGATTTTGCCTGTGAGTATTTAGGACTTTCTTTGTTAGCAAAATAATGTTTTAAATGTAGTTTGTGAACAAAGTCAAAATAAACAGCAAAATCTCTGACAAACTAACAGTGGATTTAGGATCAAACGTGAGTCCTCTGCTGTGGACAGACTCAAAACAGTGTTATCTTTGTAGTGTACCGAAACAAGATTTATAAATGTTGAATGTAGCAATTAAAGTTTGATCTTTCAATCATCATTTCTCTGTGTAACAAACCATGTACAGGTGAAGTTTTATGTCCTTCTCTATACACCAACCTGGTCTCTGATGGGTTTGTTTATTTACATGTGTTTTTGGTGTCAACATGGATATTCAAATTAATCCACTAATCTCCATGTCTACTGGCATCCAATCTCAAAGTTTCTTCTGCATGTTCTATTGACTTCCAATATCAAATGTTCTCTTTTTGCTTCGTTACAGAAACTCTTATCCATTGAATAGTCAGTTTATTATTAACTCTGGATATTATATCCTGCCCAACTGTTGCTTAAATACTACATTACCAGAATAATTCTGAGAGATTCTGTCTGAAAAATAACACATTTTTGCCTCATTTCTCCCTGTCCCTTATTTGGACACCATCTTAGGCTCACTAATGTAAAAAAAAAATTGAAAAAAGGCATTCTATTTACTTTAGCTAGCTTGTACTATTTATATAACTGACGGGACTTCCTTTCATAGTATTCCTCACAAGATAAACGTACATATCTTACAACTATCTCTTTCTCTCTTTCACTTCATCCATCTTTGACTCCTTGATTTTTATTTTTTCCTTGAGCACCTGACATATTTACATTCTGCTTTAACATGCATCTGTTTTACTTGCTGTCATTTATAACAACAGTTGTCTCCAGTTTCACCTGTTTGCTGCTTGTTTTTCATCTACCTGCAGTTACACTGATTACCCTTTGATTACCACTTGTACTCTTATTCCACCCTTGACAACAGGAGATGTGGTAATGGATAGTTACCAAATCAAACAGAAGCCTTGTATGTTTAATTAACTTGACCATTCCTCAGCCAAACCACACAGTCAAATAAATTATCATTTAAATCAGTCAGCATCACTCATCAGAAGCATGTCCTATCCATCCTCCCACTTTTAACTTATAGACATAATACTCCCTAAATGTCCCTTCTGCCTTTAAATGTCCTCTGAGTCTCTCCAGTACATCACAGTTCTCATTTAGAATCCTAGTCAACTGGATCTCTATCTATCTATCATCTATCTATCTATCTATCTATCTATCTATCTATCTATCTATCTATCTATCTAATCTATCTATCTATCCATCGATCTATCTAGGCATTATCCCTACCATAGTTACTGTACAGATATCTAATGCGAACATGTTGATTATGCATTTCAGTACTAGTACTTGTCATTTGATATCTCACCCTAAGGTGATATTACCCTAAAGAAAAGATTAATATAGCAATAACCCACGCCTGGGTGTGGGTAATGCTAAATTTACCCACGGTTGGCGTGGTTTGGTCCCGAGGCGAAGCCCGAGGGACCAAACAAAGCCAACCGTGAAATTTAGCATTACCCACCAGAAGTGGTTATTGCTATTATATGACATTATTTAAGAAAAGAAACTATTACTTTTCTTAAATAATGGCATAGTATAATGCCTGTTTACTGCCCTTCCGCAGATGTCTGGCATCCGCGGCAGTTCTGATGTACTGCGCGCCTGCGCAGTACATCAGAGCTGTGGGCAAAGCAACGGAGAAAGCAAGATCTCCGTTGCTTTTTTTTTTAGTGTTTCGCTATGTTAAATGAGTTTAACATAGCGAGACAGTTTTAAAATAAGCAGTTTTAAAATACTTGCTTGTTCATTCAACCTGTTGAATCTGTAGGACTTAATAATAATTATCACTGTAATTCCTTTTGTTCTAACATGCTGTTAAAATCAACTCTTCTTTTTTCTAAATCATTTTTTTCAATCACACAAAATGCAAATTTCATAAAATGTTGACACTTTATAGCATGCTTATATAGGGCACTATTGTAGTCTTTATTCTTGATTGTACATACATATTCATAGATATGATGCAATAGCTGCCACATGGATGCCCCTCATTGAACATAAGGCAGCATAAACTATTATTCATTTATTAGTCATAATGTTCTTGAATTCCTGCATCAGTCTAATCTTATCGATTAGAAATGTATGATCTCATACTGAATGCTTAGCTCCCATTACATCTTATAGAGTAATAAGGACTGACGTCTTTTGGATGATAAGTGAGCTAGAAAGCAAATTAATCTGTCTGAAAAGGGTGTGGGCCTAGTTCCTTTAAAACAAATATAAGACTCTGTCTTCCAGGAATTCATACAGAGAACCAAGTTATCAGAGCAAGACCCTTGCTGGAGTCTGTAAGCATAATTATTTTTTTACCTAAACATGATAAAGTCAAGTATCTAAAATACTTTTGAAAAGCGTGTACCCTATGGTCATTTAACACCTCCTATAAATATGCAAGATCTCTGGTAGCTGAATTATTCAAATAAACTTTGAAACAAGAATGCTGTTTATTTTATTCATACTTCCCCTGATGTAACTCAGCATAACTTCCAAAGAGTCAGCATCTCTGTGAGTAGATAAGCCTAGTTGTTGTTGTGTCTTTCGGCTTTTCCCAGTTAGGGGTCGCCACAGCGGAACTCCGGTCCGCTAATGATTGGCAGTAGATTTTTACGTACCGAGTTGCCAGCTCTGACGCACACCTTTCAACAAAGGTATGCCCATTCATGCATGTCTGCACACAGAAGACGTTTTAGCTGAGAATAGAACAGGACGTCTTACTGTGAGGTGACAACGCTACCGCAGCACCACCACCGCAGTGAGTAGATAAGCCTAGTAAAAATAAAAAATAACAGTCCAAGCAGAACTGACAGACTACTGAGTATATTCATAAAATGCCTTCTTTAACTTCAGTTCCTCAATTTACAATTCTGATAAACAGACAAGTACATCAGCAAAGAAAACCTCTCGCACTGCAGAAAGACACTTATGTTGCCCCTTTCCCCAAAGTTCATACATCCATAATTTTAGACTAGTGTCCATATTTAATCTTTTATCAAAAATCAAAGAAAGATTAATTCATTCCCAGTTCACAGTTTTCCATCACACAAACAACATTATCTCTCTGTTAAAACATTCTTTTTGGAAAGGTTGTGACATCGGTATGATACATATTCCCAGTTTGTTAAAGTATCGAGAATAGTCTTAATACTGCACAATTTACTCCAGCAATTTGAACAGATTATCAAAAACTTTCTGTTTTATTCACCAGGTCAAACTCTGCAATGGCACTGGTCTGGTTTCATGTACAGCACACTGCTTTAGTAATTTTTTGATGTGCAGGAGGCACAGAATACAAATATCCTATTTTAATGTTACTTTCGCTGTAGCACATGTAACTGGTGCTCTTCATTAAACCTCTAATTCCAGATGACTAGCATGAATTCTAAAAAAATAATCTCCAAAAATAATGAGCACTGTGACTCTCATATGCAAAACTGTATTGAAAGTTTAGAAACATACTTTGTGAGAACTTATGTGTGAAGAAAGCATCCTGTACTCATTCACCTTGTGAGTGGCTGTGCTTCTAACAAGCCATGCTACTTAATATAATTACCTCAGAGGTCACTGTCTTAACTTGATGAGTATCCATAGGTCATCACGCACAGTAATCAGCTCAATAGTACTACACACACACACACACATACACTCATTCTCGCGCACCCGCACATGTGTATATACACACACACGCACACACACACACACACACACACACACACACACACACACACACACACACACACACACACACACACACACACACACAGTTTTGATTGAAATAACCTTTTATTTGCGTCCTCTTTATTGTGTTCAGCTGTTGGTTGTTTGTAAAACTTTATTGTTTATATTATTCTCACCTTTCTTTTGCTTCACACCTGTGTATACTCTACCAGTTGTTTGCCATTTGACCTTGGTTTTAAGTTTGTATTGACTGTCTGCAATACAGTTTTGGAACTTTTCTGTTTGAATCTCTACTACAAAATAGATTCTGCCTGGTTGAACATCTCTGCTTATCAAAAACAAATAATGAATGACATACTTCAGGTTATATTGTTACTTCATGTTTAAATATTTTCTAGATTTATTTTTTATTTCATGTCTGTGAAGGATATATTCTCTTGCATCCAGATCTTTTTGTACATTAACAAGGACAGATATAGGCTTGTATATATTCTGAAAACCTGACTCAGGCTTATTTTATTACACTAAAAAAAGATACAGGGGTGGGTTCAATAATGCCTACACAATGCACTAAAACCATGTGTGCAATTCTGCATTCAGTAAATGGCTCTACATACTGTGTAGAGCTGCGCAAACATGGTAAAGTTTGTGGCATGATAATTACAGCATAAGCAGTTGAATTACTTGCTAATCAACAAATCCAAGATGGAGGAGCTATTTAACAGCTCATAAAACAATCATGTAGACTCAATGCCGGATTTGCCTGGGAATTCCAAAACCTATTAGAATAAAGCCACAGAAACTACTCTACACAGAAACAATGTTCGGGGCTGCTGTTGCTCTTATACATGTGCATGTGCAACAGGTCCAAGTCTATGCTACTGCTGCTGGTAATAGACCTCAGCCAAGAAGGAGAAGGGTGTTTAGACCCCGTTTAACTTTTCATGGTCTGCATGAGGTGGAAATTGGAGACACATGTTTCACTTATTAAAGTTGAAGGTTATGTGGCTGTACCATATCACACTCATGCACAAACCAATGTTTGGTCCAAAAAAGGAATACCACTTTAGTAATATATTGGTTACCATGGAAATAACAGGATGACTGCACAGTAACAAGAGAAAACCTCTTTAAACACACATTTTGTTGTAGTAACACACAGATGGTACTTGGCCCCCCTGCCAAAAAAGAAAAACAGGCAAATGAAAAGTTTGTACAAACCAAGGAATACCACATAATTCAATTGTTATATATGCTTTCAACATAATTCTCATAAAACATGTACACATTTTCAACAGAAAAGTCAATTTTATATGATTGTCAGTAACCTCTCATTGCGCCCAGCACTCCCCTGGAGGTGTTTATTGGTCATCTTAGAAGCATAACTCCCCTGTGCCAATGACAATGTAGTACATTACATTTCCCTGAAATAACATAAGAAAATTGTAAGATAACCAGTTTTAATAATAACACTTGTGATGAAAGTTAATAGGCTGTCTTATATGAGAAAGAAAATGCCTGCCCAAATGCCTATAACAGCCGTGAACTAAAAGGACTGCATACAGATAAAAATTCCATTTTCTAATGCATGCATATAAAAAAAATCTTTGTAATATGTTAACAAATCTAGAATGTGCTTCAAAAATACAATCATACATTATCAAGATCAGAAGTCTTCTCCGAGGATAAATCAAAAGGAATAGAAATCTTCTATGTTCTCCAGCTACACAATTCTCCTCACCTTCAAGTTCCATAGCTACACAGTTACCTTTCTATAGTGTAGATTCAGGCATCTGAGCACAGTGATGATGCAAATGAGGTGGGAACTCATTAGAATTGCTGATTTCCAAACTTTTGACTTTGTGTATCAGATGTAAACATAGTGTAGGCACTACTTCAATGTTAATTGCTAGTAGTCTGCAACTGTGCATAATTAGTGTGTGGGAGAAGGAAGACACAACAGCAATTCAGACTATCTTACCTGCATTGCTTGTGTTACTCAGGATACACATACAAAGTGTAGAAGTAACTGCAGCAAGCTTTTAAATGGAAGTGAACAGTACGCAGTTCTCATTTTTGCTCACCAATAGCTAAACTCTCCTGCCTTTGCTGAAAACTGTTTTTCAATGTCATGTCATTTTATCAGACATTTAAAAGACAATGTTACAAAATGCCCTATAGATTGCATGTCTGAGAGTACAGCATAGATATGAAAAGAATGAACACAATACAACAGAGAAAACAGAGTTGTGTTGGCGCAAACAATACTCATAACTGGTTGTGTGATCACTCATTGCAATAAATCTGTAAGCAAAGCATGTACAAACAAAGTGTGTAAATGTCTTTTAATACTGTGGAGGAAATGGGACTTGCTTGTATGCACAATGATTTGCTTTCCTGCTGCAAAGTTGTTTCTGTGGCAAAGTGAGATAAGACACTACTAGTGTGTTTGGTAGGTTCATTAGTATGATAACTCAAATCCAGAGTTGTGTAAAAATCGGTATGGTGTGTTAAAATGTATTTTGTATTTTATATCATAGACAGTATTTTGTAATGTTGTTTACATTTTCTTTTTTTTTTTTTTAATATTAATATTTGTGTGACGTGTGGCTTAGCGCAAATACAGTCAAATGGATAAATTAAAATTAATGGAAGTTGTTTATATGATAAGTACAGCATAAATTACAGCTGTGAATCAAGTGTGTGTGTAGCACACCTGATAAACACGATGAAGCACTCAATGCATAGGTTATGTAGATCATGGTTCAAATCCCACATTTTTCTTTTAGTGATGAGAAAGAATAATCACTTTTTACAAAAATAATACCTGTTGCTCTTTGCTTGTCTCATCTGCGCATTGCTCACCTCCACAGAAATAGGGCATAATGCCCCAGATGACAAGCAAACATTGTGAATTTCAGAAAAGATATATTGTTACATATTTTGACTTCCATTCGGTAAGCACACTAAGTGGTATTATGCGCCAGTCAGCATGCTTCCACAACACCTAGTGTTCCAGAACACTAACAGACAATAAACAGACATTGTCAATTTCAAAAAAGATATATTTCTACATCTTCTGCTTTCCATCACACAGGCACACTAAGTGGCATTGCACTGCAGTTAGCATATTTCCACAACACCTGCACACTTGTCAATTTCTAAAAAGATACCTTGTAACATGTGTGGTCTTCTGTCATGCAAACACACTAAGCAGCATTGCTTGGCAGTCAGCCCTCATCAAAGTAATGAGGGTAAAAAATATACCTGCTGCCCAGCTATCCCTGAGGCAGCTGGTGTAAGTTCATAGCTGCAATGCAGATGAGCCAGCATTCTAATCCAGAAAACTCCAACTTTGTATTAATGCTGAAAAGTAAAATAAATTGAAAAAAAGAACAAGGTAGGATTAATAAATTACAAAACTTTTTTAACGTTTAAAAAGAAATGGGGGTAAATAAAAATGTAGATATGCTAGAATATATAGGTTGTAAGTTTAGGAAATGTTTTAAATGTTATTACCTGAAGTTTTTCAATGTGTTGGTGTGTTTAACCTTGTTTATATTTTCTTTTATACAAGACCTATATAAATCCTGGTCCAGGGGTAAAGTGGGTAAGCACTGGTTAGGGACGGGATGTAGGAAATGCTTCCAGATTAGATATAGTGTACAGTCAATACATGTCAATTTGATAATTCACCTCTTATATTGTTATTTGATACCAAGACCTGCAAATGTGGGAGTTGAACTCATGGAATGTTAAAGGGCTCCAGAACTTGAAGAAGAGAAAGCTGCTGCTACACATATTATTACAGGACAAAGCACTGTTTGTATTTCTACAGGAAACACATTTGATGAATGAACAATGGAATGATATTAGAAAAAAGAACTGGATTAGAGAGCTAGTGACATCAGAAGGTAAGACAAACAGTGCGGGTGTGGCTATAATTATCAAAACCCAATACAAAGATAGGATTTTAGACTCCAAAGTGGATCCAAATGGGCGATGGTGTTATGTGATTTTATCGGATAATGCATTTGATAAACCTATCCTACTTTTGAATATATATGCCCCAAGTAATGATCAACACAGTTTCATAGCATCATTATATCCAATATTAACACAATATGATGGTTATTATTTTGTTTGGGTGGGGACTGGAATACCTATCAAAATCCAAAGTTGGATAGGTCTTGTCCACAAAGAGCATTTAATAAGCAGGCCGGGATAGCATTAAATGATTTTAAGGAAGATTTTCAATTATATGACCCCTTTTCTTATTCACAAGATATTAATAATGCAAATAAATACACCTTCTATTCACCATGCCACAAAATGTGGGCTAGAATAGATTACTTTTTGATATCTAAAGCACTAATGAATTTAGAACCAGTGGTGGTTATACATACTCGTCATCTATCAGATCACTCAAAAATTTCGTTAAAATTTTCTAAAGATTTAAAAGACACAAGAAGGCATAGGGGTTATAATTGGTCACTCAACCCAAATCTTTTAAGTAAAAAAGAAATAGCAGATGGAATTATAAAATATTTGAAAGAATTTACAGATAGCTTGAAGCTCCAAAAACATACTCCTGACATTGAATGGGCGACAGCTAAAGCTCAGATTAGAGGATTTCTTATACAAAAAGCCTCATATTATAAGAAAATTCATAATAGTGATATTCCAAAACTAGAAATAAGAATAAAACAACTTGATAATGAGCTGATTCAGAATTTTAACGCTCAAACTGAGGAAGAAATGTTGAAGCTTCAAAGGGATCTCTTTTTGCTTCATAATAATAAAGTAACACTTCAAGAACATAGGTGTTTAGTGAAATATGCTAATAATGTTCAAATACCATCAAAAGCACTGGCAAGGATTATAAATCAATCAAAAACAACTGGATATATTTCGGAAATACAGTATAACGACACAATATATTCTAAAACTGAGGATATTGTTGATGTTTTGGGAAAATGTATACTAACGTGTATGAGGGCAAACTGATAGGTCTCTACATAACCAGAATAAAAGTTTTCTGCAAAAAATTAACTTTCCAGAATTAGAAGAGAGCCTGCAAAGTGACCTGATTAAACCTATTTCTAAAGAAGAAATAGTATATACAATTCAACATATGAAAGCACATAAGTCGCCAGGGCCTGATGGTATTACAGCTGAATTTTACAAAGAGTTTGCTGATAGTTTGGGAAAAGAATTGTCTCATGTATTTAATTATATAACTAAAAATAAAATTAGTGACCCCCACCTCAATGCGTCAAAACAATTTTCATACATAAAACCAATTCAGATCCCCTTAACCCAGATAATTACAGACCAATAGCACTAATGAATGTGGATATGAAAATTTTAACATCAATTGTAGCATTGAGACTAAAGAAGGTTTTGATATATCTAATTTCTAAGGAACAAGCTGGATTTATGGCAACTAGACAAACTAGCGATAACACACTTACACTGCATAATATGATGACGTATGCTAAACAAAACAACTTTAATATCTATGCTCTTATAATAGATGCCCAGAAAGCATTTGATAGAGTAGACATAAAGTTTTTGTTTGATGTGTTACCCTATTTTAACTTGCCCCAAGAATTCATTCAGATACTACAAATATTATATAGCAATCCATACACTACGCTATACATCAATAGGACTTATTCTAACAGAATACAGATTAAAAATGGTACTCGTCAGGGTTGTCCCATGTCCCCCTTATTGTTTAACCTATATCTAGAACCCCTATTTTTATATATCAAGCAAAATTTGTATCATAATGCACCAATAATTTATAGGAATAAAATATTAATGTCAGCATTCACCGATGATCTTACTATTTATTGTACAACCTCAATTTCGGACAGTGAAAAGATATTAAAGCTCATAAACGAATTTTCGGTAGTTTCTAATTATAAAATTAACTTACAGAAAACGAATATCTTCCCGTTAAGAAGCCCAAAACCTTTTTCATTAATGGCCCTGACGGGGAAGTTAACATGTAAAGAAAATATTAAATATTTGGGTATCAACTTCTCTACGGATAATAAGGACTTTTATAACAATAATGTTAAACGAGTATGGGAACACATAATAGCTGATTGTGACAGATGGAAGAATTTAAAACTACTGGTATTAGCAAAAATATCAATAGTGAAAATGAATATACTATCACGAATGTTATACATATTTAGGTCTGCCCAATTATCAATTTCAAAAACAGTTTTTAAACAAATGCATAAAGATCTAGCTAAATTTATCTGGAACCCAAAAAGAACTAGAATATCTTATGAGAAATTAATGACCCCTAAAACAAGAGGGGGACTTGAGCTACCAAACTTTGAAGTATATTACTTGATTGTAAATGCTAATCAAATTTTAAGAATTGCTAATTATGATGTAACGAATACAAAATGGATACCAACTTGGGTGGTCTTGAATCATAAGCATATTTTTCATAGGAAAATAAATCCTAAAGCATTACCCTTTATGGACAAAATTAATCTGATAAAATATGGGGTCATGGACCACATAATAACCTGTGTCTCATCTTTGCAAACTTTATTTCAGTCCGTAGATTTATTTCAATATATGATGGTTCTTCAACCTTTCCACAGGAATCCTAATTTTAAACTAAATAATCAGCTGATCGATCTCAGCAAATTTCCATTAATAGTTAATCTGACTCTATTTGATGTTTTTAATAAACTTGACTTATCGGCTTACAAATTAGACAGGAAATGAATCTACCTAGAAGTTACATTGTTATAATGAGACAAGTTAAAGAACTTGCCTTGAGCTATTTTAGGAACTTTAAACCTGCAGCCGGATTTGTGGATAAGCTCTGAATTGTGGCAAGCTATCCAACAAGACACTAAATTTATAGCAACTGCATACAAATTAATTAAGGATTTGAAATTTCAGGACAAAATTTTGCTTTCAGAGTATTGGGTAAACAAAGTAACAGTAACAGACAATCAGATATTAAAAGCAATTGATATAACTAGGAAATCAGTTTATTTTCAAAACTGATGTACACACAATTGATGATTTGGAACAATGCATATTACACACATCTTAGATTACAGAAATTTAACCCTAGGAATTCTCCAATTTGTCCATACTGTGCAGATCAAACAGCGGATCTTCTTCATATGTTCTGGAGTTGTAAATGCATTATATAAACTTTGGAACTCTCTTAAAGTACAACTGCAAAAGATGGGTTATCAAAGTTCTACACTGTCATGGGAATTTATGATTCTACACATTCCTCCAAGAGAGCTTTCCAGATCGCAAACTATTATTTGTATGAATATTTTTTTTGCTGATGAAACTCTATATAGCCACAAATTGGCTAGAACCACATAAGACATCATGGAATAATTTAAGCTTGTGGCTATAAAACATATACTAGCACATAAATTACTTCTGAAACAAAAAATATTAATAACCCGAAAATATGGGAAAAGGTCTTCAATATTATATTAGCATGATACTGATTTTAGGAATATATTAAATATAGGAAGCATTTCATGTAGATATTGTATAAATGGTTTGTAGTAGTTATAGTGTATTATGTGTGTGATGTTTATTGTATTTTTGTAATGTTTTTGGAAAATATATTTCAATAAAAATTTATTATGGAAAAAAAAAAAGAAATGTATGATCTCATACTGAATGCTTAGCTCCCATTACATCTTATAGAGTAATAAAGACTGACGTCTTTTGGATGATAAGTGAGCTAGAAAGCAAATTAACCTGTCTGAAAAGGGTGTGGGCCTAGGACCTTTAAAACAAATATAAGACTCTGTCTTCCAGGAATTCATACAGAGAACCAAGTAATCAGAGCAAGACCCTTGCTGGAGTCTGTAAGCATAATTATTTTTTTACCTAAACAGGATAAAGTCAAGTATCTAAAATACTTTTGAAAAGCGTGTACCCTATGGTCATTTAACATCTCTTACAAATATGCAAGATCTCTGGTAGCTGAATTATTCAAATAAACTTTGAAACAAGAGTGCTGTTTATTTTATTCATACTTCCCCTGATGTAACTCAGCATAACTTCCAAAGAGTCAGCATCTCTGTGAGTAGATAAGCCTAGTTGTTGTTGTGTCTTTCAGCTTTTCCCAGTTAGGGGTCACCACAGCGTAACTCCGGTCCGCTAATGATTGGCAGTCGATTTTTACATACCGAGTTGCCAGCTCTGACGCGCAACCTTCAACAAACGTACGCCCATTCACGCATGTCTCCACACAGAAGACGTTTTAGCTGAGAATCGAACAGGACAACGTCTTACTGTGAGGCGACAACGCTACCGCAGCACCACCACCGCAGTGAGTAGATAAGCCTAGTAAAAATAAAAAATAACAGTCCAAGCAGAACTGACAGACTACTGAGTATATTCATAAAATGCCTTCTTTAACTTCAGTTCCTCAATTTACAATTCTGATAAACAGACAAGTACATCAGCAAAGAAAACCTCTCACACTGCAGAAAGACACTTATGTTGCCCCTTTCCCCAAAGTTCATACATCCATAATTTTAGACTAGTGTCCATATTTAATCCTTTATCAAAAATCAAAGAAAGATTAATTCATTCCCAGTTCACAGTTTTCCATGACAAACAACATTATCTCTCTGTTAAAACATTGGTTTTGGAAAGGTTGTGACATTGGTATGATACCTATTCCCAGTTTGTTAAAGTATCTAGAATGGTCTTAATACTGTACAAATTACTCCAGCAATTTGAACAGATTATCGAAAGCTTTCTGTTTTATTCACCAGGTCAAACTCTGCAATGGCACTTGTCTGGTTTCATGTATAGCACACTGCTTTAGTAATTATTTGATGTGCAGGAGGCACAGAATAAAAATATCCTATTTTAATGTTACTTTCGCTGTAGCACATCTAACTGGTGCTCTTCATTAAACCTCTAATTCCAGATGACTAGCATGAATTCTAAAAAATAATCTCCAAAAATAATGAGCACTATGACTCTCATATGCAAAACTGTATTGAAAGTTTAGAAACATACTTTGTGAGAACTTATGTGGGAAGAAAGCATCCTGTACTCACTCACCTTGTGTGTGGCTGTGCTTCTAACAAGCCATGCTACTTAATATAATTACCTCAGAGGTCACTGTCTTAACTTGATGAGTATCCATAGGTCATCATGCACAGTAATCAGCTTAATAGCACTACACACACACATACACTCATTCTTGCACACCCGCACATGTGTATACACACACACACACACACACACACACACACACACACACACACACACACACACACACACACACACACACACACACACACAGTTTTGATTGAAATAACCTTTTATTTGCGTCCTCTTTATTGTGTTCAGCTGTTGCTTGTTTGTAAAACTTTATTGTTTATATTATTCTCACCTTTCTTTTGCTTCAAACCTGCGTATACTCTACCAGTTGTTTGCCATTTGACCTTGGTTTTAAGTTTGTATTGACTGTCTGCAATACAGTTTTGGAACATTTCTGTTTGAATCTCTACTACAAAATAGATTATGCCTGGTTGAACATCTCTGCTTATCAAAAACAAATAAATGAATGACATACTTCAGGTTATATTGTTACTTCATGTTTAAATATTTTCTAGATTCATTTTTTATTTCATGTCTGTGAAGGATATATTCTCTTGCATCCAGATCTTTTTGTACATTAACAAGGACAGACATAGGCTTGTATATATATTCTGAAAACCTGACTCAGGCTTATTTTATTACACTAAAAAAGATATAGGGGTGGGTTCAATAATGCCTACACAATGCACTAAAATCATGTGTGCAATTCTGTATTCAGTAAGTGGCTCTACATACTGTGTAGAGCTGCGCAAACATGGTAAAGTTTGTGGCATGATAATTACAGCATAAGCAGTTGAATTACTTGCTAATCAATGAATCCAAGATGGAGGAGCTATTTAACAGCTCATAAAACAATCATGTAGACTCAATGCTGGATTTGCCTGGGAATTCCAAAACCTATTAGAATACAGCCACAGAAACTACTCTACACAGAAACAATGTTCGGTGCTGCTGTTGCTCTTATACATGTGTATGTGCAACAGGTCCAAGTCTATGCTACTGCTGCTGGTAATAGACCTCAGCCAAGAAGGAGAAGGGTGTTTAGACCCCGTTTAACTTTTCATGGTCTGCATGAGGTGGAAATTGGAAACACATGTTTCACTTATTAAAGTTGAAGGTTATGCGGCTGTACCATATCACACTCATGCACAAACCAATGTTTGGTCCAAAAAAGGAATACCACTTTAGTAATATATTGGTTACCATAGAAATAACAGGATGACTGCACAGTAACAAGAGAAAACCTCTTTAAACACACATTTTGTTGTGGTAACACACAGATGGTACTTGGCCCCCCGCCAAAAAAGAAAAACAGGCAAATGAAAAGTTTGTACAAACCAAGGAATACCACATAATTCAATTGTTATATATGCTTTCAACATAATTCTCATAAAACATGTACACATTTTCAACAGAAAAGTCAATTTTATATGATTGTCAGTAACCTCTCATTGTGCCCAGCACTCCCCTGGAGGTGTTTATTGGTCATCTTAGAAGCATAACTCCCCTGTGCCAATGACAATGTAGTACATTACATTTCCCTGAAATAACATAAGAAAATTGTAAGATAACCAGTTTTAATAATAACACTTGTGATGAAAGTTAATAGGCTGTCTTATCTGAGAAAGAAAATGCCTGTCCAAATGCCTATAACAGCCGTGAACTAAAAGGACTGCATACAGATAAAAATTCCATTTTCTAATTCATGTATATAAGAAAAATCTTTGTAATATGTTAACAAATCTAGAATGTGCTTCAAAAATACAATCATACATTATCAAGATCAGAAGTCTTCTCCGAGGATAAATCAAAAGGAATAGAAATCTTCTATGTTCTCCAAATGCACAATTCTCCTCACCTTCAAGTTCCATAGCTACACAGTTACCTTTCTATAGTGTAGATTCAGGCATCTGAGCACAGTGATGATGCAAATGAGGTGGGAACTAATTAGAATTGCTGATTTCCAAACTTTTGACTTTGTGTATCAAATGTAAACATAGTGTAGGCACTACTTCAATGTTAATTGCTAGTAGTCTGCAACTGTGCATAATTAGTGTGCGGGAGAAGGAAGACACAACAGCAATTCAGACTATCTTACCTGCATTGGTTGTGTTACTCAGGATACACATACAAAGTGTAGAAGTAACTGTAGCAAGCTTTTAAATGGAAGTGAACAGTACACAGTTCTCATTTTTGCTCACCAATAGCTAAACTCTCCTGCCTTTGCTGAAAACTGTTTTTCAATGTCATGTCATTTTATCAGACATTTAAAAGACAATGTTACAAAATGCCCTATAGATTGCATGTCTGAGAGTACAGCATAGATATGAGAAAAATGAACACGATACAAAAGAGAAAACAGAGTTGTGTTGGTGCAAACAATACTCATAACTGGTTGTGTGATCACTCATTGCAATAAATCTGTAAGCAAAGCATGTACAAACAAAGTGTGTAAATGTCTTTTAATACTATGGAGGAAATGGGACTTGCTTGTATGCACAATGATTTGCTTTCCTGCTGCAAAGTTGTTTCTGTGGCAAAGTGAGATAAGTCACTACTAGTGTGTTTGGTAGGTTCATTAGTATGATAACTCAAATCCAGAGTTGTGTAAAAATCGGTATGGTGTGTTAAAATTTATTTTGTATTTTATATCATAGACAGTATTTTGTAATGTTGTTTACATTTTCTTTTTTTTTTTTAATATTAATATTTGTGTGACGTGTGGCTTAGCGCAAATACAGTCAAATGGATAAATTAAAATTAATGGAAGTTGTTTATATGATAAGTACAGCATAAATTACAGCTGTGAATCAAGTGTGTGTGTAGCACACCTGATAAACACGATGAAGCACTCAATGCATAGGTTATGTAGATCATGGTTCAAGTCCCACATTTTTCTTTTAAAGATGAGAAGGAATAATCACTTTTTACAAAAATAATACCTGTTGCTCTTTGCTTGTCTCATCTGTGCATTGCTCACCTCCACACAAATAGGGCATAATGCCCCAGATGACAAGCAAACATTGTGAATTTCAGAAAAGATATATTGTTACATATTTTGACTTCCATTCGGTAAGCACACTAAGTGGTATTATGCGCAAGTCAGCATGCTTCCACAACACCTAGTGTTCCAGAACACTAACAGACAATAAGCAGACATTGTCAATTTCAAAAAAGATATATTTCTACATCTTCTGCTTTCCATCACACAGACACACTAAGTGGCATTGCACTGCAGTTAGCATATTTCCACAACACCTGCAGACTTGTCAATTTCTAAAAAGATACCTTGTAACATGTGTGGTCTTCTGTCATGCAAACACACTAAGCAGCATTGCTTGGCAGTCAGCCCTCACCAAAGTAATGAGGGTAAAAAATATACCTGCTGCCCAGCTTTCCCTGAGGCAGCTGGTGTAGGTTCATAGCTGCAATGCAGATGAGCCAGCATTCTAATCCAGAAAACTCCAACTTTGTATTAATGCTGTTCCACCATAATTTATATTAAAATGAATAATATAAAAATAATTATACATAAAAATAACTATGTATAGCAGACAGACTGAGCATGCATATGATGGCATATATGTTATATGTCTAACTGTGGTTTCAGTACAATTATGGTTGTACAACTAAACATTTATTTTCTAACTTTTATGTCACACACATACATGGTTAATCACTCAACACTTTAATGTGTATATATAACTAATGAGCATGTGTGACAAACGTTCTCAGTTGCAATGAGCAGTCTGCACAGTAATGACTGTAAAAATACACCTGTTGCACAACCTTTCCTGTGGCAACTAGTGTAAGGTCATGGCCACAGTATAAGTAGGACAGAGTTCTAAGTCACCAAACTCCAACTTTTATTAATGCTGTTCCACTGCAATTTATATTAAAATGAACAATATAAACATAATTATATGTAAAATTACTCTATATAGCAGTGGATATCTTATGAATTATATGTGTGATTGAGTGCATACTGACAACTGTGCTTCTGTACTTACAAGTGTCTTTTCTGCCCTGGGATGAACTTCATACTTCAATGAAAGACATATATACATGAATGTATAAACCAGGATATTGTGAGGTCACACACATACATACTTAACCACTCACTCTTGCATGTATCTATTTAATTGATGAGCATGTCTGACAAGCACTTCCTCTGTGGGCAAGGAGGTAAAAACACCTATGTGGAAAATTGTGTATTGTTTATTTTATGTAGGTCTGAATCCCCCATTGTACAAATTACTTTTATCAGTGTGTAAAGCCACCAAAAAATACCTCAGGTTATAAAATTTATACACACCAGTGCATGTTTGAAAAGGTATCTCATCTAGCAGGTACATCAGCATCCAACCCATAAACTAATGCCAACTGTCACATTACCCTTCCTAATTCATAAAATGCCTTCCTCTCTTTTTGGCATTGTTGCTCTCCACTTAACAAAGTGCAAACATGGTTGGCATGGTTGCACAGGTTTGTGCACTGGCCGTTAAAAGCAATATCACAAATCAGCAGGAAAACACTTTAGCTAGCTACTGATCATGGTAACAGGGTTAAACTTGACTAGGCTTGTAAGGGCCATTGGGTCATTAGCCTATTAACTTCCTATGATCCCATGAACTGTTGCTGTATGCCCTGTGCAGACATAGCAGGAACAAGAAAGGTAGGTGCCTAATTTAGGGATCAAAGACAGAGTGTAGAGGAGTCCAGAATATTCATTGGACTCCTTGTAAAGCATCACAGCCATAGGCTATTGCAGGGGGACTATGCCGGGTCTCAATATAAATCAGAGGCTTGTAATAGTCTTGCCAAGGCTAGTGCGACTGGCATTCCTTGCACTGGAGAGCAATGCAAGCACCACTTCAATGACCTTAAAAGGTGAAGCAGGCACAACTCAAATAGTGGCTGGATGAGTTTAGGACTGCTGACGTCCTACAGTTGTGTAAGTATGCAGATAAAGATGCTTTAAATTATGAATAAAGCAAATACTGCTTGCACCACAGTCTCAAACAAACCTTTATTGTGATAAAAATAAAAACACACACGGATTGAACACTTTCTTCCCTTACACAGGAATTTCATCAGAATCAGTTGTCCACCATTAAATTCACCTTTATACACTCTCCCCATTAATAATTAATTAATTACATCATTCCTTACTTAAAGTTGTTATATTAAATTCTTAAAAGGAAACCATACTCCATATTTCAATCTGTAAACCTATAAAGTACTGTAAAGTGCCAAATTATACAAAATATACAAAACCATACATTTAAAAACTTTAAAAACACTTTAACCATAACCAAATCATGTTTGTACAAATACACTTGTGTGTATCAATAAACCCATGTCAGTAAAAAACATATAAAATATCTGACTATTGAAATAGCTGCTGAAACATTGTATGTGAACTGTTAAAACCCTTCATAAACGCTTAACAAAAAATTGTATAAAATTATAAAGAAATACATACAAAACTATCTAGAAATCTATCCAGAAATTGTACATAGACAAATGTTGGAACCATATACATGTATAAAAAGTGTATAAAATGGATTAATAAATAAATAAATATATAAATTAACTAACCTAAGCTGCCTTTTTATTTACACTTGGCTTAATGGATATCATTTCATTTAATCCTGGAGCTTGACTAGCTTGTAGTCTTATTTGCCACCTAACCTCTCTTTCTTCTATGTGACTTCTAAAATCCTGCCCCCCTTCCCCCAGGGATTGGGTAACACTTTCTCAATTATGCCAAATGTAAACCCACTAAATTTCTTAAAAAAACTAGAATGCTTGTACAAGGCATTATTGGTATTACATGTAGTGATGTAATACGTGTGTTAATAGATTCTGTTCCTGAGCCTTCTCTCCATTTTTCCCACATAGAAGCTAGGACAGCCTACACACTTTGCTAAGTAGATCACCCCTACTGTCTGACAGTTTCCCCTCTTGAAGTAGACTCGAGTTTTTAAAATATTCTCTAAAACAATTGCATCTTCTAACTGTATGTGTTTACACTGTGAACAGGAACCACACCTAGAAGTTCAACTTCTGTCAATTTTCCTTGGAACTGTCTCAAAACATTTTTTCAAATTTGCCCCTGTCTTGAACACAAAATTAGGCCTCTCTCCTACAACAGACCATAGTTTTGAATTATTATAGTTTTGAATTATTTCTCAATATTACCCAGTTATTAACTACAATCTTTTTAATTTCTTCTGCCATACTTGAATAAGGAACTACCATAGCCTCTCAAAATCTTTTGAGTCTTCCATAACACAATCTATTTCTTGACTATTATCTTTCAGTCCCTCTGGGTTCCCCAACAGGGGTTTATACCCCCCCCCATTCTTTTTTAACACAGTCTAAACTTTCTTCCAATATTTTGTTAGGGTAACCCCTCTCTCGAAAAAGTTTTACTACTTTTTCTAGTTCTTCCTCCACATCTTCTTTGTGTGATGTCATGCAGGCAACTCGAATGAGTTCTCCTTTAATAATACTTTTTATCTGATGTGGAGGATGATTACTGGAGTACTCTAGGTATGAGTTGCTAAAGGTGGATTTTCTATATGTTCTAGATCTAAACCCTTTTCCATCCTTCGTTATGACAGTATCTAAATAATTAATACTTTCCTTATTATGGGCATAAATAAATCAAAGAAATTCTGTGGTCCTGTTCAAAAATTCTAAAAACTTTTTAGTCCTGTCTTCCGGACCTTTACAAAGAATAAACACATCATCCAAAAATCTAACATACAACTTCAAGTGGGCCATATATTCACTTGTAAACATGTACTTCCTTTACCACTCCATTAGAACCAAATTTGCGTATTTATTTTTATCAAAATAAAGGTTTGTTCGAGACCATGGTGTAAGCAGTGTTTGCTTTATTCATTACTGGTGGTTTCAGCACTGTTACTGCTTTAGTTTATGCTTTAAATTATACTCAAAGCTGGAGATGGGCAAGATTGGTATGCATAATGCTAATCTCTCTTTCTCTCTTTTGTATTTTCCAGCTGCCCAGGAGATTGCAGCGAACAGGAAAGCTCATGCTGAACACTTAGAAAGACTAAGAGAAGCAAAGGGTATGTATGCAGCACAAAATAGTTATTATTGTATTAAAAGTATTGCTCTACTGTACATTAGTAGCAAAGTAAGCAGTCATATCTTAACTGTAAAATCAAGCATGCATGCTTCATTCTGTAGCTCAAGGTAATTGTAGAAGTCAATTGTAATAGTATATTCAGATGTTATGGGTTCAAATCCCACAGATAACAAATATATTGTAAAATAATTTAAAAATATTAAATATTAATTTTAAAAAATAGCCTAAATGCCATGTTCTTAACTTAATCTGTATTATTTGAAAAAAAACATATGTGCACTATATGAATATTGCAATGATTAACTGGAACAATTATCAGTCCTAATTTGTAGTTTTTACAAAGTATAATTAATGGAAAAGTAACATTAAATTCATATTGTACTAATGTATTGTATCTGACGTATGATGGTTCTAATTATTTTTTCTTTTTTTGTGTCTTACCCCACCCCTTATCTCTCTCACACTATTCTGATGTTATCAGTTCCTGACAACTGACAAATAATTTCCAGCACAAGGAGATAGGCCAACCAGTGCAGCTCAGCCTGCCGCACAGACACCCAGCACATCTGGGATGCAACCTGACAGTACTGCCTCTGCATCCTCTGCACTACCTGTGCTCTCCACATCAGGTAGCATTATCCTGGCAGCTGGTGCAGTGGTACCCTCCAGATGTATTGGTGGAGGTGGCAATTTTGTCACCACAGGAGATGCCAGGCATGGTGCATAAGGTCGTAGAAAGTACCAGTGGTTTATGCCTCATACAGATGAAGAAGATATTCACTAGAATGGTGGGAAACAAAAGAGCAAGCTGAGGAAGAGGGCGGTGATGGAAGTTCTGAGGGAGGACTAGATTCTCACTGTCCTCATGCTTGATGGGCATGGGCTTCAGATGTCCCCTCTCTATTCCCAGTCATGGTGTCCCACAACCTTTTCTGTCCCTCATCATCCTGTTTCTGTCTTGTTTGTCCTGTGTGTCTGCACCTGCTTCATTACCTACCTGACGTACCTGACTCTGACATACCCAAGTCTCTTACCCAACAGTCCTCTCTTATTGAAATAAAAAAAAATCATCCCATACATAGCTTTCCACTTCATACATGTCTCTTCTTGACACACTAGATTTGGTCTAATTGGCTATACATGATGATTGCGTTGTCGTCACCCATTTTTGTTGAGGTGACAGTCCAAATTCAGCCTATAGTCTATGAATGTTTATTTTACACTGTTGAATAAGTGGATAGCTACAGTTCTTTTCTAATGTCCTCCTGTAAATTCCTATAGTGCTTCCCCTTTCTTCTCCCTCCCCACTGCTTGTCTCACATTTCACCGCTTTCCTATCTAAACCATTTTCACTCCTTTAACCTGGTCAGAAATTAGAACCACACACCACATACATAAATTATTAATCTCTGATAAAGGCTTTCACTTTTTGTCCTCTGCATTTGTGCAGAGGTTGGCATCACGCACTAATGCCAAGCAACGGTTAAAGGCTCTTCATATCCTATGGCATGTCGTAGTTACATCTATACCATGCTGCTTAAACTCACTGCCATAAAGAAACATACCATTAAAGCAGAGTAGTGGCACTAATATTAAATATTTCCTATTATTTTTATTTCAATTGATGAATGCATAAAAATGCCAATCCATATGTGCACTGTTGACATAATTCAGTTGCGTGGTGTTTGTTTTTATACAGTACTTCACTGTACTTATTCCCTCCACATTTGCAAAAATTATGACATTTAATTGTTTAATCCCACCCTGAATGCATATGTAAAAAATTAGATTGAGCTGGATTTAAACCCTTTATCATATGTGCTCAAAAGAGAACTTGCTACTGTTACACCTACTACTACAGAGACAGCTAGGCAGCAGGTGTTTTTCTTACACTCAGCACTGTCCAAATTGCTGATTGCCACACCTCACTGCTTAGAGTGTTTGTGAGGAGGGAGGTGAAGAAATAGAATGATTATTATTTTCTCAATGAAGCAATGACCTGCGTTTGCTCATTGCTTAACTCTGCACAAAAGGAGAAGGCTAATAGTCATTCATGTCATAAAAGTTCTGACACACCATTTGTAATATAAACTACATTATGAACACTATAATATATCTAATTCTACCATAGCCGATATGCATAAGTATTTGTCAAGTGCAAGCAGTAGTCAATGGAGAGATGATAAAATCAGTAAGCAAGGGAGAGCAGTTTTGCTGGAATTGAATTCATTGTCAAGTCTTCATAAGGTGGACCCTGTTTTTTACAAAATTTCACCAAGGCAACACTGATATACAGACTGTATTTTATATAGGGTCTATATTACGGCGTTGAAATGCCATAACATCGAACACCTCATCTTCGACACATATTCAGCAAAAATCACTTCCACCATTTGCTGAATACTTACAGTGCAAAGATGTAGTTGGTCAACTACAGAATTTTGCCCTTTCCTCCACTGTAGTGCAATCTCAGAGTTGGTATATTTAGTTAGGGGGTGTTGGGGGACAGTGGGTTTGGTTTAGGTAGATTTAGTTCCATTGGGTTGAAGGGCAAGTATTTGTTTACCCTTTAAGTATTCAACAAATTGCGGAAGTGATTTTTGCTGAATACCTGTCGATAATGAGGTGTTTGATGTTATGGCGATTTGACTTCATAATCTAGACCCTTCCATATAGCATATATCATAGACAGAAGCAGGTTAAAAATTTAAAAAGACAGCTGGGTGCACAAGTTCCAGGATAAAAAAGCGTCCAATCCTGGTAAGTTGACTGGTGCCAGGACTGGAAAAAATAACAGCATTGAATCCTCAAGACACAGAAACATTGCTACAATGGGGTTATGCCAGACTCAGGGGGAGGATGCCTCCCTCCCCCATTGTAGAAGGAAGAAGTAGTCCACAAAAATCACAAAAACTGATATGGCTTAAAAGCAAATGCACTTACTATAACACACAACTGAGTTGACTTTTATGCATTTTCATGTGTTATGTTTTAATTTTATTTATATTATATAATACAATGTCCCTGAAAAACATGCATTGTAGTACACAGTATAGCTGTTGTTACATTTGGCATCATATATTTTTATATTTTTATATTTTTTATTTATTTCATATTTAGACCCTTTAGACACTGTTGTTTCACAATGTATGAATGGAATTGAATTAATAGGGAATGCACCATAGAACGAAAGTAATTTGTTTTATTGCACAGCAGTATAGTTTACATGTACGAACATATTACAATGTTTTAATTTTTTTAGTTTTTTAAAAAAAATTTCAAGGTTTTTTTAAAAGCATGGTTATAAAATACTCATTCATAAATTATGGATTGACATGTACGAATTACTTTGGTAACCGAGATGTTAACATCAAATATCTGTATAAGTAATATTTATATTACAAAATGTAGAGATCTATTCCTTTAAATTATTATTTATAAATGGCGCCAAATTGTGTTTAAATAGCGATGATTAAATTGATTAATTGATTCTGATGAAGTCCACATGTCGGTGGATGAAAGCGCTTGATCCGTATTCATGAAATAAGCTTTAGTTTGGTTTTTAAAGCATTTTTTCTGCTGTGAGCTATGATTTTCATTAAAGGACGTATTATTGCTCCCGCTGTGTGTTTCCTCCTTCAGGACAAGTGGTCTTAAAAGAGCCATAAAGATGACAGAGTGGACTATTGAGGATAAGAAAGAAATTATGTATTGTTAGTATTATGCAAGAAGCCCAGAATTTCCAGACAAAAGATGTATAAAAAATATAAAGAGGAAAATTAGAGGAAAGAAAAGTACTTGCAGAAGAACAACTGTCAAAAGCTTCAAATGCAAATTTGTGTTCATTAATACAATAGATTCAAGAAAAGATTATATAGACTACGAAACCTTGGGCCATTTGGAAAAAAAGCAACCAAAAATAAAAAGAACAAAATCTAGAGATGTTTTAAAGGTATTAAAAAGAAACATGGACATGAGAAATAAAGAGAGATTTGATGTGGCACAATAGTTATGCAAAACAGAAAGCCAAATTAATCAGTACAAAACAACAGCCCCAAAGATATTCAAAGAGAAATACAGACAAAGACACCCAGATATGGAAAATGTCACAATATAAAAAATAAGATCACAAAGGTTGAATGTGGAACAGAAGATTAGTAAAGAAGAAGTTAAAAAAGAAGCTGTAGTTATGAAATACTTGCAAAGTGAAGGATTTAGAGTAGAAAGTCTAACACAGGTTATATCACAACATGATGGAACAATGAGCCCCCCAACTCAGGAGAAATAGAAGGAGCCAGAGACATCTGAAGAAGAAATATGGGCATGGAAAATAAAAAGACATTTAATGTGGTACAATATTTTTGCAGAGGAGAAAGCAAACTAATCAACCCAAAAAGAGCAGCAGAAAATATATCTGAAGAGAAATACAGGCAAAGGCATCCACATATGGAAAAGTTTACAATACAGAAAATAAGAAAACAAAGAGGGAAAGTAGAAGAGAGGATTATTAACAAAGAAGTTAAAGAAATAGAAAATGAGGTTATGGATTACCTGCAAAGTGAAAAATTTAGTGTAGAAAATCTAACTCTGATAACACCACAGCAGGATAGAATAATGCTTCCTTTAATTAAGGAGAAACCAGTGGAGCAGGAAACATCTGATCAGTTGCCATATGAAGATACTTTGGAGCCTTCAGTAGGAAGCCAGTACAAAAGTTCAGTTGGAGTTGCACAGCAAGAGGAGAAACAGGAAACTATGGCAACCCTGATGATGTCAATGTTGTGGAGTCATAGGTCAGTGAGTTTCCACATGAAGGAGAAACGGATGACACAGGATGAAACTGAAGAGAATATGACATGGGAAAATGCTCTGAAACTTTCCATAAAATGCCAACAGGAAATGGAGAACAAAGAATGTGCCCACAGTTTAGAGCAAAATTATCTAAGGGGAAGAGTTGCTTGACTTAATAGAGATAGAAAGACGTATTAAGATCAACAAAATAAATATACTACAGAAAGCCAATAGGACCAAAAATGTTAGAAGTTTGATAAAACAAATTAATGCAGCAATAAGGACTGTTCATAGAAATTCATGGGATATAGTAGAAGTAAATATGATATATTACCGTGCAGCTAAATTAATAACAGACAAAGTCTTACCACAAAAACACAGGGTCATAAGGAAGGGGAGAAATCAAATGCCATCATGGAACTATCAAATAGAGAAAACTATAAAGCAATTAAGGCAAGAAGTGTCACTGTTAGAAAAGCACAGAAAGAACAGATTAACAAAAACACTCAGAAAGATAAACATGATAAAAGCAATGCGCAGCATCAGACCAAATCAGGATCTATCGTACACTAGTACAAGTAATAAACTAAAGTTATCAACACGGGCAGAAAAGCTTAGAAGATATACAAATAACTATAAAGAAAAAGTACAAAATAAGCAATTTATTGATGATCCAAAAAAGTTTTATAGAGTATTAGGAAAGAAGGCAAAAGGAATTGAAACACTAGCAAAAAAGAAGAAATAGACACATTTTGGAGAAATATCTATAAAGAGCCTGTGGAACATAACAAAGATGCTGAATGGACAGAAGAAGTAAAAGAAAAAATAAGAAGTTCAAATGTACAGGATATGGAATGGGATGAAGTAATAGCCAGAGAAATTGAAACAAAAATTAAGAAAAGCTCCTAAATGGAAAACCCAAGTCCAGATGCAGTACCTAACTTCCAGCTAAAATATTAACATTTTTAAATGAAGATTTAGCCATGAGTAAGAACTATTTATATGCACACCCCAAACAGACACTAACTAGGTTAACAACAGGAAAAATAATACTCCTTCTTAAGAGTGAACCTAGGCTATCCTAAAAATTATAGACCAATAACTTGCCTTTTGCTGATGTAGAAGCTATACATTGGAACTCATGCCAATAGAGTTTATAGTCATTGAGAAGAAAACTCAACTGTGGTAATAGAACAAAAGGGTAACAAAAGAAAGTCATGTGGAACAAAGGATAATTTGTTGTTAAATAAAGTCATATTGGAGAATTGTAAAAAGGAAAGAACCTGAGTATGGCATGGATAGACTATAAAAAAGTAATTGACAGCATCCCACATCCATGGATAAAAGAGTGCTTACAAATGTATAAGATACACCCTACACTGATTGGTTACATTACAGTGATCATGAAACAGTGGCAAAACACTTTGTAGTCAATCCATGATAAAAGACAAATTATTATTCCAGGATACAAATTCAAAAGGTGAAATTCCAGGGTGACTCTTTGTCATCACTGCTCTTTTGTCTTGTTCTTAACCCATTAAGCTGTCTACTCAACAGATTAGGTCATGGCTTCAATTTTGTTTCCAGAAAACAACAAAGTGTAATGAATTCTCATCTTCTTTTTGTGGATGATTTAAAACTATGTAGTTCATCAGATGAGGAATTGAAAGCACAACTACAAATGGTCAGAACTTTCTCAGATAATATATGATTGTCATTAAATGTGCAAAAATAACCTTTAAAGCAGGAAAGCTGCAGCACCAAGAAAATATCAGTCTGGGACAGGAATGTGATATAAAAGAACTTGAGTAAGAGGGAGTGTATAAATATTTAGTAATCAACAAAAGATCAACAATAAAACATGAGCAAATGCAAATAAAACTTAGTAAGGAATATTTTAGAAGACTAAATTTAATATAGAAAACAGCTCTGACATCAAGTAACAAAGTCTAAGCTATAAACCCATTTGTTCTTCCTGTCCTAACTTACAGTTTTGGAGTGATTGACTGGCCCCAAAAGATACTCGATCAATTGGACAAGAAAACAAGAAAAATACTTCATGCTTATCAAATGATTTATAAAAATCAGTGTATAATAAAACTGTTCTGAAGGAGGTATAGGTCTCCTGAAAATCGCTTACATATATAGATCTGCAATCATAGGACTACATACATATCTGCTGACCTCACAAGATCCAAACATAGTGAACGTTTTAAAATATGAGAAAACTAAGTCTAAGATGGCTTCCCTGGTTATTTTGGCAGAAGCATATCGTCAAGCGATAATGGAAATCAAACCAGAAGTAGATAAAAATCAGGCAGCAACTGAATGTGCCAAAAACAAAAGAAAGAATATAAGATGAAGGATCAGTTGAGAAGGCAAGAAATGTAGAGAATGCATAAACATAGTTTCAAGGACAGGAAACTCTTGGAACAACTTCATGTTGATCAAGAACGAATGCAAAAATGGTTACTGAGAGGTGAATTTAAATCAAAAGACAAAAGATTAATATTGGCAGCCCAGGATATTGGACTATGTACACATTAGTTTACAAAGGTCATTGAACATGTGGGAGAAACAGACAAATGCAGGTTTTGTAAAACAGAATTGGAAACAGTCACATATCTTGTTGCTGGGTGTGATACACTAATGGCAGAAGGACTGTACACTGAAAGGCATAATAATGTGGCAAGACTTTTGCACTGGAGATTGTGCAAACATTATGATATTGAACTAGCTGAGAAGAATTGGAAACATAAGTCACAAAACATTACAGAAAATGATGAAATTTATATCACATGGGATCACCCATTACCAACAGTTCAAAAAACAGATGCAAGAAAACCAGATATAGTAGTCCATGACAAGAAGACAAAAGTATTGATCATTGAAATTTCTACACTCAGTTTCCAAAGTGTCTTACGTATAGAGAGACATAAAGTCATAAAATATCAGGATTAACATGCAGAAATGAGGGCAGTGTGGAAGAAGGATACCCAGACAGTTCCAATAGTAGTAGGAGCAATGGGTCTTATAAAAAAAGAATTTGGAGTCATACTTAGATATGATACTGGTAAATGGAACTCCATATGAATTGCAGAAGGAGTCAATTCTGGGGACATTGCAGGTGCTGTGAAGAGTAGTTCTGATTAACATCAACAATTGAAGTAATGCTAATTTCATGAACTTTAATCATCCATTCCCATCATGGTATTCGAAACCCAAAAGAAGTGGAGAAATTAAACCAGGAGAAACAGTAGACATTCAGATTGTTTTCTACATGTATTAATGTACACATTAAGTCATCACAAATATGCACACATGTACATACACAGTTGCATGCATGCTGATCATAAAACATGTATGTGTCTGTGTGTAACAGTAAGTGTGCAATGTACAGAACATATTGAGAAACAGTTGCATATGTCTGCATTTTTTACATCTTTTTGCATCTACTTTGAGAAGTTGTCTCTTAAAGTATACCTGCACATTTGGAAACACAATAGAAAATACAAAATCCACACTTTGCATGCCACTCTCATAACAGGATATGTTACCCACATAATATAATGATGATGATGGCATCATCTATAAGGACCAGTATGACAAGGCAAAACCATACTTCAGGGATGATGCAGTTATCAACTGCTGTGTTATGTGGATGGGAAGAAAATACTTACTTGTAAGTTAACTTAACAAAACAGCCACATTATGTGTGTGTCTCTATGCATGTGTAAGTTTTTGTGCATTGACATTAATTCATTCTCATGCAGAACAAATATTTTTACACATTTCATACAGCCTAACCAACATCTTTTCCCAAGCATACAGTGATGATGCCACCCACTATAAATTGTCCAGCAGCAGTATAAAAGACAGAGCTGTGCCATGGTGTTTTTATTAAGTATTGGGTTTTTCAGGTTGTACAACTAGTTAGGTAGGAGTTCTACTGTCATTGCAGTCAAATGTTGTGTGTGTGTGTGTGTGTGTGTGTGTGTGTGTGTGTGTGTGTGTGTGTGTGTGTGTGTGTGTGTGTGTGTGTGTGTGTGTGTGTGTGTGTGTGTGTGTGTGTGTGTGTGTGTGTGTGTGTGTGTGTGTGTAGAAAGAAGAGCATGATTCTGTATCTTACTGTCAGCAATCCAGTCCCATGCAGAACAAATATTTTGACAGTTGTACATGCCTACACATCCATTTCATACAGGCCTCCCAACATCTTCTCCCAAACATACAATGATGATGTCATCCATTATCATCCACTATAAATTGTCCAGCCGCAGTGTAAAAGTCAGACATGGGCCATGGTGCTTGTGTTAAGTTCTGAGTTCTTTAACTTGTGTAAGTAGTTAGGCAGAAGTTTTAATCTCACTGCAGTCAATTGGTGCTTGCATGTGTGTGCGTGTGTGTTGCATGCGCATGCATATGTGCATGTGTGTGTGTGTGTGTGTGTGTGTGTGTGTATGCAGTCAGAAGAGCATGAGTCTGAATCCTACTCTAAGCAATCAAGTCCCATGGAGAATAAATATTTTGACAGTTGTACATGCCTACACAGCCATTTCATGTAGGCCTCCAAATATCTTCTCACAAGCTTACACTGCTGTTGTCATTAGCTATAAAGTGTTGTCTGACACTGCAATAGCCAGACTTGTGCTATGGTATATTCTATAGGTAGTTAGGCAGGGGTTTCAGTCTCACTGCAGTCAACTAGTGTGTGTGTGTGTGTGTGTGTGTGTGTGTGTGTGTGTGTGTGTGTGTGTGTGTGTGTGTGTGTGTGTGTGTGTGTGTGTGTGTGTGTGTGTGTGTGTGTGTGTGTGTTCATTCAAAAATCAGTATGGTGACAATTTTATAATGGCATGTGAGTCCACAGCTATGTCAAACACTCCTCTGAGCATTTTCTTGTAACATACACAGATGATGTCATCCCATATAAAGTGCAATCTGACATTATTAGACAATTTTACTTCGAGATGTGACTCCACATACATGTCAGACACTCCTCCCAACTTGTTCATCTCAGCATGCAATGATGCTATCATACTCCATAAAGTGCAATGTGACAGTGTTAAAATCAGACATGTGTGGTGATACTACTGTTACACTGTATGAAATTCAGCTGCCATATCTACCCTGATGTAATGTTCAGATCAGACCCTATCTACTGCTGTGTGTGTGGTTGTTGGTACATTATGAACCTTGCATGATTGTTTAAATCACTTTTCATCTAACACTTAGGAATACCTTTAACATATCCACATGCATCCTACATATCCTTTTTCATTCTGGTCACATGACATCCTTCCTACAGAGGAGTGGAGGATGTCCTCATTTCAAAGATGCATATTCACATCATGAAGCAGGATCCTTCCATGAACCTCTGCAAGCCATCTCCACACCACTGGATGTGTGATTTCTAACTCTGTCATGGGGTGGTGCACATGTCACATATGGAGAGAGCAGCATGTAATGCAATCAAACAAATGCACACATATGCAGATAGCTTTACTATCTTCCACCATATAACTATAGGGAGTTTGGCTTACATGGCATAATAATGTCTAGGATTTTATGTGATGTTGGCTGTTAGCCTAGTAATGGCATATGACCCTATGAACTTTTCACATGTCAATATTGCTGTCATCGACATGCGCTATGTTGAGGTGTGGTTGTATTTTAGGCCTACAAGAGGGTCACATATTCCAATCTGTGATGTGAAGCAATGTACTGATGGCTGCTGCTGTCATTTCATTACATGGTCCCTCCATAATAGCTGTAGTAATAAGCCTCCTGGGAACTGTTGACATGGATGATAGATTTTGTACTAGATCGGATAAACATTCTATGTAGTTCTCATTCAGCTATCACAGTGACACTTGCAATATGGCACGGATGTGCATGTGTATAACTACCTTCATTGAATGCTGTCCAACATACATCAATATAAATTCATACTGATTACATAGGCACATATAGGTTCATAGGTTCATAGGTTGGTACTAGGCTATCAGCCCTAGGGGATATGCAAGCCTAGCCATAACAATTCCTTGGATATTTCTTCCCACAATATTTACTTCTCTGGACCCCCCCCCGTCTAGTAGGGTGACTGACATGATCCCCAGGGTGAATTTCCTATCTCCCATCCAATCATTAAGGTTCCTTTTCAAGAGGGCCAAAGAGGTGCCCTGCTTGACATGTATGGGCAGTCTATTCCAGAGTATGGGGAGTCTCTGGATCAGGAACCTATCACTCCAGCATGTTTTGTTCATTGTGATGACAAGGTTTAGATCCCTGGAGCATGTGGCTCTGAGGGATTGGGATTTCTTTAAGTGGAGCATGTCCAACAGCTCAGGGTTTGACATGGCCTTGTATGTTAAGCATATGCCTTATTTCATCCACATGTTGTAATGTTGTGATATACACAAAAATATTTTTTATTCAGTTGCAAGCTTGTGGAATTCATTGTATGTGTAATTGTGTTGCTGTTCACCATGATTATTGAGGTGGTTACCAGCACCATTGTGTGACATCAGCATTTGTGTCAGTAAATATTGTGCATGGGCCATAACCAACTCATTTGTAATGTGTCCTTATATGTTATCAGGCTGCTGAAACACAGATTTCCAATGAAAACCATATAGGCATATGTTGTGCAACTGATGTAATTATATAACACTGGCACACTTGCATGATGGTGTGAACAGTACCACAGTGTGAAATCTGATGCATAACTAAGGATGTATTTGGAGGTGTTGCCACAAATCATCTACTTAAAATAAGTGTGAAATGTTAAGTTGTCTGTGGATGCCAACCTTGATACTCAACAGGAGAAAATAGGCAATCTGCTAGCTGACAGTGTGTCTCACAATTCGCCCACCTGTTGTCACTGGCCATTAGCCAAAGTACACTTGAAAAAATTACTCAGGTTATCTTCACAGGAAAGCAGCTCATCTGTGCACTCTCTAAGGCTGAAAACACAGGATCAGTGGGCCCTGACAACATCCCAGGTTGCCTATACTATGACTTACAACCTGACCTAAGAGGCACAGTTATATCCATACTTAAACACACCCTCTAGACAGCCTATGTTTTTGCAGAAGGTTGTACAGCAACAGTTATCCATGTGAACAAGGTGGGACCATCACTTGCTGCAGGGACTAATAGACCCATGATCCTGACTCTTCTCATCTGTGAGGCAGACCAGTAATTCACTGGACATAGATAATTTATTGACTGTGTACCAAACCCATGTTTGATTTGTTAAGGCTACATTATTTCTGTTAAATCTGGTTGAAATCTTCAAAAAGATCAACAAGAGCATGCGTGAGGAAAACAGTGTCGTCCCGCATAAATTGATCTGGCCAAGGCATTTGACACAAATCCACACACAGGTATTATAGAGAAGCTATCTCAAGAGGGCATAAACACCTACATCAACAAGTGGTTAGACAAATAGATCAAACACAAGACATATAATGTCGAAGTGTGTAAAATCATCTCTAGGTAGAGTACAGTGTCCAGGTCCTTATCTTGGGGTTCTCTACTAGGCCCTTTCCTGTTCAGTATTTAAATCTCAGAAGTGAGGACAAACTTAGACATCATTTGTCTGATCAGCACTATGGATGTCTGCAAATTGTGGGCAATCATTGAATCCAAGGATGCTACTGATATACTGCAGAAAGCATTAATACACAAAAATGATTGGTGCCAGAGCCATGTAGACAAACTATAAGAAAAAAGCATGATTATTTACTTTTGAAAGCAAATACGCAAGCTAATTACAATATAGACAGCACACTCTTATGAGCAGACCAAGTGTTACAGTATGCGACCTGGGTACTCAGGTAGGTAGTAAGTGGAACTTCCACCACTATGTGATCACAATGGTGACAAATCTCTTGTATCTAGCATATATCCTGAGTATGGGCAGGCCATTCACATCAAAGTACATTATCGTCCCATTGGTCTCAGCCCTTGTCAAACTAATAATTGAGTACAATGCACCGTTTTGCATGTACTGCACCACTCATCTTCCAGGGATGATTTACTCAAGTGTATCACATTTGCCACAGTGTGCCTCTACATATCATTTTTTTCATACATAAGTATGCGTTGTGATGTAAAACCATTATAAGTAGACAGTGCAGACTTCTCTTCAAGGTGTTATGTACCTCAACTAGCCAGGGTTGCTCCTAATGTAAAATGCAGGTGTAACAGTGTCTCTCTTAACATCTCCCAAAAGTGGTAATTTTTGAAGAAGGTGTGCTTGATTCCCCTTATAGATTACTGACAAATCATTATAGTGATACAAGGATATTCATGCAGAACATGTTAATAACTCACAATCACATAGTCTATGTTAATAACATAGATTAATGTTGGTATTATCCTAATATTGTCCATGATTGTGCATGGTTCTGTCTGTGGCCCATGAGCCTATTGCTATGTGTCTCAGTTTATTGAGACCTATGCTGATGTTATAGTGATATTCAAGCAACTCTTTTGCCACATCTTCACAATATGCATATTCCTCCTGTTGTATATACCATCCTTGCTAAAATATTCTCTCCAGTGATCATGTCAGGTTGCTTATATCTCAAGCAATCATCTCCATTGATATGTGACTTGTCTGACAGTCACATAAAATACCATTAAGTGTGTGATAATATGAATATACCCACACAGGAGGTGTAATCAGTAGTACATACCATATTATGTATATATATATATATATATATATATATATATATATATATATATATATATACATGATTGCTGTTCATGCTACAACTGAATTGTCTTTGGGGTATATGTACATTAACATGCCCTTATCTGGTGTATATTACCATGTCTCACTTGTCCTCTTACCCATTTTTCAATCCTACTATTCCTGTCTGCTGTCATTTTTAATATACACACATACTTTCCCATAATGCAGTCTATGTACCTTTGTTGATCATCACCAAACCTTTATTTCAGTATGGCCAAAACATATTTGTAATGTATTCTGCATTGAGTACACTTTCCTGTTATGTGTATTCATTCTTTGCCTTAAATTAAACTTTGGTAGTCATTGTGACTGTCCACACAATCCTGAAGAACTAGTTAGCCTGTAAATAAGCATGTCTGCATGTCTGAATGTGTTTGTGCTGCTTTACCTGTTTATCTGGCCAGCAACAGTGTTGGTGGCCACAAAACTTCACTTGTATCCGTATATGTGAATTGCGTCGTATGCATATGCATTTAGCATTGTTGCACATCGCACAAATATGTAAACTTCTTGTAGGTTTTGTGCTAAGTCTAAATGGAGTTTATTGAATCCCCAGGACAGTCTTAGTACTGAACATGACGTCAGAGTTATGTTATGAACACTTATTAAGCTGATGCTGTTATTAACAAACTGCAGAAATAAATAGTTTTCTAAATCCTTAAATACTTTTCTGTCTTGCTGTCGATGCTGATGGATATCACAAAATAACATGACACAATAGTTTAGTTTAACCTTTGAAAGTCTTTAACCATCTGGCAAATGTATGTAGAAAAATGTCAGGAAGCTATTCACAAAAAAATCATAGCTGACATGGTATAATTTGTGTGCCATGTTCATTGTTGAGGTTTCAAAAGAATGGGAGTTGTATTACTCCTCCTAGAGATCAACAACCATCCTTAATTCCCAAACAGTTCTTAACTCCATCAGTCAAAAAAAAACTCGTATGGCATTAGGCCACAGGTATCACATGGAATCAAACATAAGCAGAATAGGCCATTGACTAGGCAGGGGGAATTAGTATGCTTAAGGTCCAATATTATTCACAATACAAAAAACATCCTGTAATTTGACTTAATTTTCATTAGAAGGGCATGAGAATAAAAGACTGTAGAGCTTAGATGTAGTTACAAAGGTTGTTTTCCTGGACACTGTTGAGAGAACTGTAAGATGATCTGTTGGTTTACTTTCTTTAATCAGATTCCAGGGATCATCATTTTTATCCTTAATTAGGGCATAATGACAATCAATCATATCATGAGATATTTTTCTACTAAATGCATTACATTTTATTATTGCACTTGGTTAATTGCTGTCCTCTGCCATGAAAGAGTATAATAGCAGAGCAACACTAACCAGTGAGATATAAAGATCAAGATTCGTTACCTTATGGAGACCCACATTTACTCTGTCTTTGTGGAGGGGTCATATAGAAAGACTGAACCACTTAGCTGAAACAGATTCCTGTTAAGTCATGAATAAAAAAATCTGCTTACTTTACATAACATTTGTTTGATAGCAGAAGAAGACAGCCTGTCCAGTCTACCTTTTAAGTGTATTCAACATTCTACCTTCCATCCTTTCTTATCTTTCCCCTCACCTTTTACCTATCTATTCTATGCTTTTCAAATGCCTCCATTGATTCCTTCTTTACAACCCATTCAAGTAGCCCATTTTATGCATTAAGTGTTTTCACAGATTCAAGGAGTAGTTAGTCCCTAAATTCTACTGCCTGTGGTTTCTCCATCCTCTATCTTTCATATCTGGAACAACCTCTTATATGATCTTCTGCACTAATATAATGCTCTTGCATTTTTTGTTCTCCAGTGGCCCCTCTATCCTCTTTCCTTCTTGTCTAGAATGATCTCTTATGTGATTTCCAGCACAAATATAATGTCCTTGCATTTTTTCTGGTCACAAGTAGAAATGTTAACTCATCTAGTCACACAATTTATCATTTCCAATCCATCTAATTTCACTCTTTTTGTGTTCGACTTCTGGACTCCTTCCAGAAATCTGATATCCTTGCCCTTTTTGTCCCTCAGAACTGCACACAGTACTCAAGGAGTGACTTGACCAGGACCCATATTATAGCAGATAAATTGCATCTTTACATCTGGAGTCAAACTCATCAAGATGTGCTCAACATGCTGATGGCTGCTGCAACTGCCACCTCACAATGCTCTTTGCTGTCCAGTGTTTGTATGATTCAGAAAGAGACATTTTATGACATTATTTTTGAGACTGGTTCTGTTCTGGAAATATTTGGGGGGAGTATGTGAAGGAAAAGAACTGTAATCCATGGTGTTCTTATGTGGTAAAAGCATTTCACAGAGAAACAAAAAAGATACATGTTCAATTTTGAACTGAAGTTAGAAAAGAGACTTTAAAGAGACATTTAATAAAACATTGCAAAGAAGTTATGGACATTAGCAAAGTATATGATAGCAGAGGATTATGGACTGGGAGATGTAACTGTCATATTATACTGAAAATGGAAAAAGAAAAAAAATGTTGGTATCCCTAGTATGATAAATATAGAGGGCAAAAGAGGTATTGTAAAGTATCCGGGACAACCAAAAACATGTTTCTTTACCCTGTGGAAAAGACAACCACTTGATAAGTACTTGTAATAACAAGAAATGTTATATTTGTGGGGCAACAGGTCATGATGCAAAAAAGTATGAATTGAAATGTTATAAATGTAACAAAATTGGGTATTTATTGATGGATTGTAACCTATAAAAAATGGATGAAGAAGAAGAAGAAGAAGAAGACGAAGAAGAAGAAGAAGAAGAAGAAGAAGAAGAAGAAGAAACAGAAGAAAACAAAGGTGAGGATAGTTTACAAAGAGAAGAAACAGTCCCAATAAAAGATAAAGAGGATATAGGAGAACAAGAACAGGGCAACAATAAAGATAAGGATAAAGATAACTATGAAATGGAAGAGAATATAGAGTAGGTTCTGAAATAAGTGATGAGGAAGATATCCATTGGAAAATAGTAGAAAATAGTGAAAGGTAAAATGAATTATATTTGCAAAAAGTAAGAAACTGAAAATGAAAGTTTAAACAGCTAAGTATAAAAGAGAAAAAAGAAAGAGATAATGCAAATGAGATAATTTCTTCAAATTTACATAATTTCTGGTGAGCTACAACCCAGACATAATGACAATTTCAGAGTGTTTTCAGTATATGTTAATAGTATCAAAAATATAAATAGAAGGAAAGGCAATATAAATTGGTGTAGTAAGTGTGATGTTGATGTAATAATATTTTAAGATATAAGATTTTTGACACAAGAAGAAAGAAAGAGATTACAAACAAAGAAACTTTGGGGAGGAGATACAATATGTAACCTGAGAATGGAACTATGTTCAGTAATAGTTGTATTTTGAAGAAAGCCAGTGAAAATATTGGACATAACATTGGCAACGATGAGAAGATTAACCATTGTAGATGTTAAATGGCATACTCAGGTACATAGAATTACAGCAATTTATGCTTATGTTACCAGTGAATCAAGGGAAATTTTATTTAATAAAATGTATTATATAGTAATTCATATCGATATAATATTAGTAGGAAATTTTAATTGTGATTTTAGAGGAAAAAGAAAAGAAAAAGTGATGTTAAGAAAATTAGGGAGAGATACAACAGGTTTTTCAGATTACTCAGCAATTTGGATCAAAGTACAATAAAATAAGGACTATACTAGATTGAGGAAAGGAATAAAAAGAACAAATGAGCAACCATGGAATGAAAAAAAAGTACTTGTTTATATGGAAAGATCCCATTTCCACCAGAGTGTGTTATTAAAACTGGACTGGGAGATGGCTAGCTTTGAAAGAAAAATATAAGATTTTTTTTAATGATAATCAAATGTAAGAAAACAGAGAAAATAAATATATATCAATGTGCATGGATTCCTTAAATGATTACAAAAGAAATAATAAGTAATATATGATAGAATGGAGAATTTATGAAAACAAAAT
>NC_056729.1:401411910-401471910 GCF_019279795.1 Protopterus annectens | reverse complement strand
TATTTGATGAAATGATAGCAAACTGCCATAGCAAAAAGGCTTCACAAAGAAGAGGAATTCATAAGAGAATGGCTTCTTCCTACTTAGTACAATAATAAAAGTATTAAAACACTACTCTGTATGATATGATACATGGATCTAATGTGCTGCTTATACAGTATTCATTCATTGTTATAAGGTCAAATACCAGACTTTTACTGACTGTCTTACATGATTTCTGTGGCTGGCCCTTGATGAGTTTATTTTGCAAAGGGACACAAGCCCTTTACAATTTCCTAGTTAGTATCATTTAAATAGCAGATAGCTTCCTGAAACGTATCCAGCCTTCCAGGAATCTGATCAGTAAATTAAGAAGTAATGTTTTTCATTAAAATGAGCTCTTTAATTACATCAGCTTAACAAAGGATAGTTTTCACATGCTTATTTAGAAATTCTATATGAAACAAGATTATAGTCCAGTAGTTCCACTTATAATGTTTCTTTACTATATAGTTTTAAAAAACTGAAGTGTGGATGTGTGTAAACAAGCTGTACTGATGGTAATATCCTATACAGCTTTAAAAGCTGAAATGTGTGTGTGTGTGTGTGTGTGTGTGTGTGTGTGTGTGTGTGTGTGTGTGTGTGTGTGTGTGAGCATGTGTGCATGCTAGTTAAGTTATCTGAGCACAGAGAATGACCAGAATAATTACAAGGGAGCCACACTGTGCTACTAATCCTGATATTTTATTTTCCACAACCACCTATCCTGCTTCTGTAAATCATGGTACATTTGTTTAATGCCACTCTTTTGAAGAGCTAGGAAGGATTGCCTGTGTTCTGACAGTAAAACCCAAAGATCAATGTTAAATATTAAATGGGCTATTTTATTCAAAGTGAAACTACAGCTCAGATTCTAAAAAATGCTGCAGTCTTCTCACCACACCTGAGTCTATACAGAAAATACATGCTATTTATTTTAACCTGAAATTACCAGCTCTTCTTTACCTATTTCCTTGAGTATAAAGTCTGATAATATAAAATGTGGGATGAAATAGAAGGCCATGGGTTGCTTCTTCCATTTTCACTAACAATTATACCAGATACTCTGTCAGAGGAAGACTGGACATATTTCTTTTTTTAATAAGAGCTGAATGCATTTTCATGGGTAAAAGCATTCATTTCCAATAAAATGAAAAATTACTACAGGCAGACAGAAGTCAAATCATTTTTAAATGGCCAGTCAGAATATTTTGCAGTTCCTATAATATATACTCAGCATATATTTCAGCTCTAGATGTCACTGTGCACATATTCAAACCGTGCATAGAAATAAAAGTATGACAGACTATTATAGTAACAAATAGATCTGAGTAAGGCAATATATTGTGCCAAGGTCAGGGCAGAGTCACATACTGAAAAAGAAATGGCACTCATACTGATTCCCTCAATGTAATGCTAATGTCATTTCAACCTCTCTTCGCAACTTAATTTGAAAAATGTCAAAGAGAGAAACAATCTGTCTCTGATAATGAATAGAAAGTAGAGAAGGTGGAAGGAAATCTTCATACAAAAGTGTAATATGACAGTAGTGTGTAATTCCATTGCAGAAAACTTTTGAGAAAAGAGTTTACACAGCACTCTTGGGGCAACAGAGCTATCGGAAGGGAATGCTTAGAAATTCAGAAGAAGATCACAAAATGGGCTGTGAAATGCAGCCAACATTTTCAATGGCATCTTCATTGTTTCATCCATTGTAATATTTTAGCTGAAAAGAAATCTGAACTGTCTTTCATTTCTGCTTATATGACTCAAAACAGAAAAATGGAGCCTACTGCTTTGAAATGTTGGGGGAGAAACCCCTTGTGGTTCTCCTGATGCAGATAATTATATGCCAAATAATTTTCCTTCAGAATTAAAGCAAAATTGAATTGATTAAAGAACCATATGCATAGAGGTGATATAAAACATTTTTTTTTCCTGAATGATTCCCACTCCCAAGAAACTTTAAGAAACAAGCATAAAGGAACCTAATATTTAAGAAGATAAGACAGTGTGAGCATAACAATAAATATAAGTGCGACTCCTACCTGTAATAGTTTGAAAGCAGCTGCCTGCAGCATTTCTTAAGCATGACAGATACAGGTTTTATGTATGCAGAATACTGTAAAATAGAGTATGGTCTTTCTTTATCAAATGATGTATAACCTTGGAATGGCTTTTATAAAGGTGACAAAGCCAATGATCTTCCAGCATGAGGGCTTTGCCTCCCAAAAAAATACTTATATCCTGGGGATAACAACCACACAAACACCTTGGCCTCTGCACCTGAAAGTAGAATGAAGAATCACTTTGAGCTTCATCATTTTTCTATAATAGTGAATAGCCTTTTACATTATTATCATTGCAAAATTAACATATATCTACAGGTGCCCAAGGAAAAATTGTTCAAGCATCAATTGCCTATAGCGCTAAATACTGAGGAAGGCGACACTTATTGCCATTTTCCATAGGAAATCACTGGTGGTGTAATTTTTTCATGTGCACCAGTAGTGCTGCTCTTTTTTTGTTAACTTTTCCCATCCTTGAGTTGGTTTGACCATGTAGTATATAGTAAATATAAGTTCACGGAAGTTCTTCTTGATTGAGCACCACTCTTTCATTGAGTGCTTTTCATAACAAAACTGCCAAGACACAGTTCAACAAACCTCAGAGAGAACTTTTTTCTTTTATTTTGCTAAGCCCCCTTGCACCTACCATGTGGGCACTCCCACTCCAAGATGATTCAACAGTGCCCAGAAAAGAAGAGAACAATCTGCTCTCAGTGAAAGTTGATTCACCCAGATTACTTCAATAAGCACTTAAGAAAAGAAGTGTCAATCGACTGACACATTCTCATTTAGAGGGTGAGGGGAGCTTACCCACCACATTGGGGGTGGCTTGACACCACATCAAAACTATTTGCAGCTTACTGTTTCATCTTTTTGTGTTTTGAGTATTAGTTTTCAGCATTTCTGATGTTTGGAGCTTTGCTGCTTAAGGTTTCATAGTCTCACAATGAGTTCACTGACAGCAATGCTGATATACTAGAGAAGCAAATGATATTAAAGCTTCCAGAAATAGAAGAAAATGTGGCTGCGTTAGTAAAAATTTAACTTGAAGAAATTGTGGCGAAATGGTAATAAAAATGATTAAGATAGATGCGATATAAGTGTTTGGCTGTAAGAATAAAAATATAATACTTCAGCACAGAACAGGGTATGAATGTACAGTGAAAATGTAAAATATATGTTCAAACAGGCATTTTGTCCTGTAGTCTTCTTGAGAAATAACCCAAAAAACAACAATAAATCTAGCAATATGTAGCATTCCATCTGTTTGTTTTTATACTTAGGGTTACTTCTGCAGTAGACCACAATCTGAAATGCATGTTCAAACATTTATTTTGGATGCTTGTGTACAATAACCACAGATGAAACAAACAAAAATAAAAGAGTATCACTGATTTTAAGAATGCATTTTGTCAACACTGCAAACATAAGAGGCAAAATCAGGCCCATGCTGCATAAGTCACATCTTTGTTCACTCAGGGTGTGGTCTATATTCTTGTAGTATATAGAGCACCATGATTATGCTCCATTCTGAAAAAAGATAACTTTGCTGAGCGTAGAGCATGGTAATTACACTCCGAAATTAGGAAAAAGATCAACTTGCTAAGCTCATCTGTTGCGTGTGTCACAATCTTAGCTACTGATAGGTTCATGGGAGATTACTAAGCTAATGGCTTTAGAGGTCTTACAAGCCTAGCCAATATAACCCAATTGTAACAAATATATGACCCCTAGGGACAAGAGGGTGGCATGGATTTGTGCCTATGCATTGAGTATCTTACAGATTGCCCCTGTCCATAAGGGATGTAGGCACTACCCCAGGTGTGAATTTTTAATTCCCCATCCATTGATCCAAATTGCATTTGAAGAGGTTCAGGGTAGGGCTTTGCTTAATGTGAATAGGATGCCTGTTCCAAAGAAGGGGCAATATCTGAGACACCTATCTGTCTCTCCAGCATGTTTTGTTTGAGTCACTGACTACATTTAGATCCCAAGATCAGCTGATCCTCATGCTGTTTGACTTCTGGATGTGTAGCAGCTTCATCAGGATTGGATTTGTGAGTGCCTTGTAAGTCAGGTATAGGTCACCTGTTAATAGTCAGTAGATGACAGAGTAAAGGGATAGAGCTTTTAGTCTATCCACATAGTTCATGTTGTTCACACCCTGTATTTTTTGTGAGGAACCCCTGAGGGTGCTCCAGCTGCTGTAAGTGCCTAGTCAAGTACATGTCAAATAGTGCATTGTACTTGATTCTTGGTCTAATGAGGGGTGAGTACAGCAGGACTATAACTTCCTTGAATCTGGATGCCATGCCTTTACTTATAGGTTGTGCCACATAAAAGGATTTCCTCACCACTGTAGACACATGGCTGTCAAAGTTCAGGCAATTATTCATCTGTGTACCTAGATCTCTTACCTCTGAGTCTACTCTAAGTGATGTGCTATTAATGTTGTAATTTGCAGGTGTATTTGACTTCCCAAAGGATATGATAATGCATTTTTTTGCATTTACATTTAGGACATGGTTTATGGCACCAGTCATTTGTCTGATTTTCACCCTCCTAAAGGATATCTACATCGATGGGGATGCAATGATTGCCCCCAGCTTGGAATTGTCAGCAAACTTTGTCATCCAGAGGCCTTCCACATTAGTCTTGAATTCAGAGAAGTATGTTCCAATCAAAAGCAGTCCCAGTACTGACCTCTGTGGCACACCACTAGTAAGTGGCCTCTTGGTGGATCGGGATTCACCAACTTTAATCAAATGTGTCCTCTCTGTGAGCCAATTGGCTATCCATCTGCTGACATAGGGATTTATGTCTCATTTTCTGAGTTTATTTATAATACCTAAGTGGGGAATTGTGTCAAATGCCTTGGCCAGGTCAAGGTAGGTATTATGTACTGTTTTACCCCATCCATGGCCTTAGTGACTTCTCAAAGAACTCCACCAGATTCAGTAAGCATGACCTACCTTTGTCAAAGCTGAATTGGGTCAGGTTCAGTGTTTGAAGGTCACCTATGTCATTATTTATCAGGTCCGTGACTATTCTTTCCATGGCCTTACACATAAAACTAGTCAAACTTATGGGTTTGCAATATCCCGGGTCAGTCGATGCAGAGAGATGGCTGTTGCTGTGCTCCACTCTATCAGAACAAAGCCAGTCTGGAGGCTGTGGTTAAACAGAGATCACAATGGGCCTGATAAGTCCTGATTTAAGCTGTTTAAGAGGCTACCTCTTATATTGTCAGGCCCAATTGAACACATATGTTTAGTTTTATACAGTGCAGTGGCAACCTGTTCCTTGGTGATACTTGGAGGTGGAGTGGGGGGTATTTTTTGGGGAGAACTAGGGGTGATGGGGAGATGAAAGTTGAGCTGAATTTGTCGGCCAGCAGATTTCCTTTTCTTCTGGCTGAGTATAGGTGATGCCATCTACAACTAATTTTGCACATCGTTGGGTGTTGCCCTTAGGATTGCAGACATAACTGAAAAATGCCTTATGATTATCCTTAGCTTTGGAGGCTATATTTACCTCAAAGTATGCTTTCAGAGATTTGATTAGTTCCCTGATTTGCTTGGTTAGACTAATGAGGGACTTTGTTTCTCCACTGTGCAGATTTCTTCTTACTTTTTGACAGGATTTTCTTTCTTTTGTTGTACAACCTATTAATACTAGTGATTCATCAGGATGGCTTGTTTTTGCAGTTTGACCTGGGTTTATTTCGGTCTGCTACTGCTGATTTTATGGAGTTGTTTATATGGTCATACAAGGCTTTCCTGTATGCCTCGGCATAGGTTTCTGTGTTTTATGTATTTATAGCAGCTTGGAAACTAACTATGCCATCCCTTAATAGGGGGTAATTTACCTTAGAGATGCTCTTAAAAGTTTTTGGGTTAGGTAGGGGGACTGGTTTTACCTTTATTTCAAGGGATACTTATTTGTGATCTGATCTTACCAGTGAGGACATAACTCTCCCCTATCTGTGAGTGCCAGATCTAGAATATGTGTTCCCCTGGTGGGAGTGCAGACTAGCTGCTCTGTGGTATTTGAATGTACAAAGTCAAGAAATCTTTGAGCCTGTATGTTAGCAGTCATGTATGCCTTCCAGTTAATGGAGGAGTAATTAAAATCACCAATGAGTATGGTATTAGGCTGGATGGTGAGTGATTCTACTAACTTCAGGTATGATGTATGGGTTTCCTGATTCATAGTAGGGGACCTGTTGCTAGCAAGAATGTGGTAATGGACTTTTCCCATGGTAAGTTGGACATGGAGTAGCTCAAGCAGTTCATATTGTTTGACTAGCCTTGAGGTGTGCTTATCTTTTATGTAGATATATACCTCTGCCTTTTGCTCTTTCATGTTCAGTGAGTGGTCAGCCAGAGTGCTTTCTGTGGCTGCTTAACAAAACTTTGTTAAGGATACCCTAAGTGTCGTTAAGATTAGGGCTTATGTTAGGGATTAATGATCAACCATCTCAGCTGGCAAAAAAAGAGTAACAGAAGGTAAAACAGCTTCAAAAGCTGCCAGACCTTCACTCTGCCACATTTCAAAGAGAAAGTATTTCAGAACAAAACATCTAACTCCATTTAAAAGATAATTTACCTTCCGAGTTTCATTCTACAAATTCTTCATTTGGCCTGCCCCTGATTATGCAGAATGTCCCTGATTTTTCCTCATATTTTTGCCCTGTCCCTCATAATTTTTTTTCATTTTCTGCTAAATCTTTGAGGATTATAGTCAACCAATAATGTCAGACTTTAGAGTTTCATACCTCTTATTGTTTAGAAAATGCATATTTCTGCAAAAACTACTAACTTTTTAAAGTGAATTAAAGCAATATTTAAAAAAGGTCCAGATTTTGATCCTTTATCTCCCCCTGACATTATTTTTGGATTTATCCAGGATTCTTAAGTAACAAAGCTGAGTGGTATATTACTGTCTATTTGACAGCACTTGCTAACTGCTTTACTGGCTTTCAAAGTCAATAAAATACATCACTCTCCAACACTGACTCTTTTTTCTGTAAAACTAGTACATGGAGCACATAATCCATGCACTAAAATAATTGTTACTTGTTCTCCAATCATACCCCATTTATACTGTGTGTTCTCAACAAAGTTGCCTATATTCATCTCCTGTGCTTTGCTTGTAGGTAAATTCCTTCTCTCAAACCCATAATAAGCTGGTTATGAACTGAGACTGAATCATAATCCTGTATATAAGGGGCTTAATACAGTTTATTAAGCACTTCTCAGCACTGTTAAGCTCTAGTCTTGTGACAGAATATTAAAAGCAGCCCTCAGCCCTCATCTGTACAGTGCTTGACTCAAATCTATTCATGAAACTTCACTGTCTCTGCACACATACATACCCCAAAAGCACATGGCAAAGCAAGATTTCTAACAGCTTTTAAAGCTGTTCATTCATCACTGGGACAAAGATTCTGGCCAATGTCAGTGCATCAGTAGTAAGTATTTAATGACTGTAAAAGCTGCAAAACACTTCATGATTCTACACATTTGTTTGTAATTAGTAGTATATTTGGGTTTGCTATAGCTTCATGTACTACAATGAATTATGATTGGGCTTTCCCTAATGTTTGTTATGTGTTCTTGACATGGGAGTCAAGATTCACATCTCAAGCTTCATTATGCTCTGCTTTCAATGCAAATTTCTTGACTTCCATGTCTTGAGCACATAATGAGTTGGTTATGACTGGAGACCTGATCATAATCCTCTATGGTATGCTCCTTCCACTTGCAAAGTATCACAAGTATGCAATACAGGTTTAAATAGTGCTGCCTCTTTTTTTAACAGAACTCTGTTTGTAAAGTGAGTGCATTGCATCACTGGATGCTAAATTAATGGACAGATTCCAAAACAAGTTGCACTTGCTGAAGCATGCTACTCTAAATAGTAAGACAAGCACAGGACCTAAGAGAAGGGCTTTTTGATTGTGCAAGCTATATAGGGTACTGATGAGCTGTGCAACCCTATGCTGCATTCCAAAGCATGAATCAGGGTCGCTGCACTGTAGGGCATACACATATACTGCACTGACATTGAAAACCAATGCAAAAATCTGAAAGTAACAGCATGGCCCATTCAAGTGAATATGTCTTCCCAGTGGAGGTGGTTGTTGTTGTTGTCTTTCGGCTTTTCCCGGTTAGGGGTCGCCACAGTGGAACTCCGGTCCGCTAATGATTGGCAGTAGATTTTCACAGTGCCGAGTTGCCAGCTTGATGCCCAACCTTCACCGAAGGCACTCCCATTCACGCATGTCTTTCGGAACGCCACTTGACCCGTGGGGAGGACATGCAGACTCCACACAGAAGGCACTCCCCACACAATAGCTGAGAATCGAATGGGAGAGCCTCTTGCTGTGAGGCAACAATGCTACCGCTGCACCACCGTGGATGTCCCAGTGAAGGGGGTACTCTACATATATGTTAGTCCTGGTACTAGAAATATTACATGGTGCAGATGACTGTAGTTTACACTACTACTGCAGACTTACACTTGAGCATTAATGCAGGCTTTGAGGTATCTAGATGGCTCTGACAAGAACTGTATGCATATGTGGTAATTATCTTTGTGGGTCATTCATTCCATGCACTGGGAATACTCATACTGGAGAGGAGCTGGTTTTCATTGAGAGGGTAACATTGCAGGATAGCAGAGGATCTCTGCAATGCTATCCCAAATCTCTTGGAATACTCCTTTAGATCTATTTTTGTTACTTATTTCTATTTGAATGGTGATATGGGATACAAGACTTTTGTAGCTAGCATTTTAATATCAGTAATTGATTCATCAAAGTCATACACATTAACAGATGGGCATGTTTACATTAACAGAAAACAAAGTGTGATTGGTATGATAACATTTGACGTGTGCACTACTGTTGGTATGATAACATTTGACGTGTGCACTACTGTTAGTATGATAACATTTGATGTGCGCACTACTGTAGGTATGATAACATTTGACGTGTGCACTACTGTTGGTATGATAACATTTGACGTGTGCACTACTGTTGGTATGATAACATTTGACATGTGCACTACTGTTGGTATGATAACATGTGACGTGTGCACTACTGTTGTTTTTACTGTAACAACAGCAACTTAGTATGTTTACTTAACTAAATACAGAAAAGTTAATAGATGCCAGATACCAGTCAATGAAACAGTGTTTCATCAATCCAGTAAGATAAGGTAAACAAGAATAAAATGAAATAAAAAGAAAGAAAAGGTAGAAATAATATGTTTGTTTCCTTAAGGTTTGAAATGAAGAAACTCCATTAAGAACTGTTGTATGCTGAACTGAAGAGAACATTTATAATGAAGTCTGAGCTAGGCTGCCTTGTCTAATGCTTGCAGCAGCTGCAGTCTGAAGTCTTCATAAGCTACTAAGCTGAGTACAGTTTTATATGCTTTCCACTGACACCATATTTCTCAAGCCTATCATTTGAGGATGTTTCAACTGCAGTGGTGGTGCTGCGGTAGCGTTGTCGCCTCACAGTAAGACGTTGTCCTGTTCGATTCCCAGCTAAAGCGTCTTCTGTGTGGAGACATGCGTGAATGGGCGTACCTTCATTGAAGGTTGTGCGTCGGGGCTGGCAACTCAGTAAGTAAAAATCTACTGCCAATCATTAGCGGACCGGAGTTCTGCTGTGGCGACCCCTAACCGGGAAAAGCCGAAAGATACAACAACATCAGTTGAGGATGTTTAGTAGTACAGTACAAATGGCTAAGTTTATAAGCCTTTTATCCATTTTATTATGTACAGCTAGGTCTAATTCCCTCAGCCCTCATCTGTACAGTGCTTGATTCAACCCTATTCATGAAACCAAATCACTGTGCAGCTTAATGTTGTCTGAAAACAGTCTGTGGTAATCCTGGGTATTATGCCATCAAATAGTGATTGGATTCCCTAGAGTTGCTCCATGTGCAAATAACTAAAGGAAAGACTGCTGTCTAAGTTATTGTCAGCTATAGATCCATCTCCATGAACCATGATATCCATACTGCCTACTTGGATCTACTTGAGTCACTCAAAATACAACCAAACACCCTGGTTATGGGTGACTTTAACTACTCATCCATAGATTGAGTAAATTATAGGTGTACAAACACACTCACCCAAAGGTTCTTGGACTTTGTTAACTCAAATGTTATGCAGCATTATTTAGAACCCCCCAAGCGGTCCAAATATTCTAGACTTGGTACTCATCAACATGGTAGCCCAGTGCACCACCACAAGTGTGAGCCCTACCTGGTAAAGTCAGATCATAAATCGATCTCTTTCAAAGTAACAATAGCATCAGACCCCCTAAAGGGAAATTAGGCTAAAAAAAGCTCTCCAAACCAACTACAACCTGTTATGAGAAGGCATTAATAGCTTCAAAGCTCCTGTCTGCACTAATGGCAAGGACGCATATACTGGGATATACACCATGCATTGTATAAACATCTATACAATTATATTGACTCAGTCATTCCTGATAGGACCAAAGCAAGATCCTAAGAAAAAAACAAGCCTGTCTGGTAGACATCTGCCATAAACAGTCTATATATAAGAGGAAGAAATTGCTGTCTAAGAGCAAGAAGAAACAATATCAGAAATAGAAGCATACCCTTCTCAGCTTGAACAAGCAAATAAGACATCTTGTAAAGTCCTCTAAAGCTAACTAAGAATCTAGATTAGCATCCCTGGCTAAGGATAACCATAAGGCATTCTTTAGCTACATCTGAGACCTTAAACAGAAAGCCCAGATTTTCACTGAACTGGCAATGAATCATACCACATATACTGTACCATTGGAAATAGCCAACCTGCTAGTGGACAGGTTCTGGGAAAACTTCTGCCCCCTGTTCCTGTCTCACATACACCAAAAGATTCCTACCACCTCTTCTCTACCTAGTATCTCTAAAGAACAGGTCTTAACTGCGCTCTCCAAGGCCAGAAACACAGCCTCTATGGGACCTGATGGCATCTCAGGCTGTGTTCTCAATGGTGTAAAACAGGAGTTAGCAACACCATTGGGTACTCTTTTCAAGCACAGCCTAAGCACTGGTTTTGTCCCTGCTAAATGGAAAGCAGCTACCGTCATCCCCTTTTGCAAGGGGAGGTGCCTCCACCAACCCTGGAAACTATAGAACCACTAGCCTAACCAACCTTATCTGCAAAGCCATGGAGAGAATCATCAAGGGCCTTATCAACAAGGGTACAGGTGACTTTCAAACACGTGACCCATCCAAGTTTGGTTTTGTTAAAGGGAGCTCCTACCTGTTGAACCTGGTGGACTTCTTCGAGGCTCTCATCAAAGCCCTGGATGAAAGCAAATCTCTGCATATGGCCTACCTAGATTTGATCAAGGCCTTTGACACAATCCCTCATTCAGGCATCATTGAAAATCTCACCCAGCTTGGAGTCAACCCATATACTGTCAAATGGGTTGCAAACTGGCTCACTGACAGAAGACTTATAGTTAAAATAGGGCACTCCACCTCCACCAGCAGACCTGTTACCAGTTATGTTCCACAGGGATAAGTACTGGGGCCCCTATTGTTTGGAATCAACTTCTCAGAAGTAAAGGCAAAAACAAATGGTCTGTGGCTGACAAAGTATGCTGATGACTGTAAACTGGGACCAGTCAAGGAGTCCAGTAATGATGTTAACATTCTACTAGAAAGACTTACACAAACCAGTGATTGGTGTCAAAGTCATGGTCTTAAACTCAATGTAAAAAAATGCATTATCATCCCCTTTGGTAAAGGCAATGTCCCTGCAGATTACCATATTAATAACAACACCATAAGCTCTAAATCAGTGGTTAGAGATTTGGGCACACAGGTTGACAGCAACCTTATTTTTGATCACCATGTCTCCATAGTGGTAAGGAAGGCCTTCTACATTGCTCATCTCATAAGGAAGGGCATAGATTCCAGAGCAAAGGAGGTTATAATCCTCCTATATTCTTCCCTCATCAGGCCAATAATAGAGTGCAATACTCCCTTTGTTATGTACCTAAACAGGCACCTGCAACAACTGGAGACACATCAAAGGCTCCTCACAAAGAAAATTCAGGGTCTTCAGTACATGTCTTATAGGGACAGACTGAAATGACTGTCACTATACTATGTTTTATATAGACTACTCAGAGGTGACTTGTGCCGTGCATACAGAATAACCTCTGATCTGCCTTAATGGAAATGCTGCGCATTCATAAGTCAAATGGTACATGATTTACTTGCTCTAGGGACCTTAACCTAACATGTGACATCAACAGGACTTGTTGGAGAGATAATTATGTCTCCCAGAGGTTGCCTCTCTTCTGGAATAAACTTCCAATACAGGTTAAAGAGAGCCCCTTGTTAACCCTCTTTAAGCATAACTTAGACGACTGGATGGGAAACTGCAAATTCACCCCAGGGGTTTCACCTGTGTCTCTCTTGGATAGGGGCAGTTGGTGCTAATTTAGATCTGCTTGTCACACAGATCATATCTCTAGACCATTAAGGGGACAAGGGTTGAACTTGGCTAGGCTTGTAAGCGCTTTAGTGTCATTTGCCTAGCAACCTCCTATGAACCTATGAATCAATAAATAAATAGGGAGGTATGTTTTAACATGACTACTTTCACTGGGAAATGCTGCATTCCCTCATCTGATAGTCATATCCAATCAAGGTCTCTTTATTTTACTGGGAACGCAAGGTCTATAGTTTAGTTCATACCACCTTTGGCTATCCTGTACAGATCCAGTTCAGAATTTATAGCATGGTGAGCTGATCCTTCCCATGTGATAACTGTTGCTCCTGTCCTTAGCTAATAATCAGGGGTGTGCATGACAAGATGGTGCATATCATTCCAAGTTAGATCAGGAAGCATCATTTGAGGAAAGTTCAGTCAGATGGGTTCCCATTACACCATGTTTATTATAGACAAAAGGACAAAACACATTTCACAAGCAGAGATTTATCTGCTATTTATTTTATGGTTATTATAATTATTAATAAAAGAGGTCATAGTTTATTTGTTGTACTCTAACATTTGATGGTTGCAAGAACATTTTTGAGATGCTGTTAGATTTATTGCCTCTTTTAATGAGACTTTGCACCAAGCTGGATTCTATTGCCTTGTCTTTATAAGGTTATCATCTTAAGACAAAGCAGTGAAATCATCTACCTGAAACGTGTCTTTCTAGTTTGTAATATGCCCTGTTCCACAGTGTAATACCTTCAACATATCCCCAAAGTTATCTAAAAATCAGTGATGATCAAAGAGTATCAAATGCTGATTTGCAGTGAGACTAAAATGCAATTGCTTAAAGGTGCAGGTCAGTATGTTCCCTAACCATTATAGAATCAGACAAATTTAATATCACTGTACATATACTATGGGATTCAGAAACATTGTATCACAGTAAGCAATGTTTTCCACTTAACAGCCACTTGTAGATTGTGGGCAGTTCATAGACACAACGAAGAAGAGCTGGGAAGGTTGAGAGATCCCGCCTCCTGCATAGTATGCTAACGAAGGTTGGGGGGAACAGTGTATGATGACATTCTAATGAGCAACGTTATTAAATGAGAGTAAATGATATTGTGGCCTGAACAGTAGCACCAGGTAAAGTAAGAACTGTTTATTGTTAAAAGAAAAGCTGAGCGCTTTCATTCCTACCATAGGAACTTCACCAGAACAAATAATCTAAAACACTATTTCAGGCTTCATATAAATTGGTAAACCCACCCATCAGTTAAACTCCCTTGTTAACATCAACCAATAAAACAGTAGCAAATCTCAAAATGTCCATGAATACTGGAATAATCTCAGAACTTTTAAAGGGACTGTGTAAAATACATATCAAACTTCCAGTTGCTTTAACTTCAATATTGCAGTGATGGAATATGCATTATTTAACCAGGGGGGGGACAATAGTTGCCACTTTAGTTCAATTTTAGCTAAATGTTCATTAACAATATAACCCCTTGGATCATTCCCCACATGACGGTAAATTTAAAAGAATGCAGAGAAAATTCTGCAATGTGTCTATTTAGGGCATTAGTATTATTACATTTTCTAATATCTAAGAGATGTTCATAAATCTTCATTTAATTTCCTAGAGGTTTTGCCTACTTAAAAAGTTGGGCATGTGTTACAGCATGCAATATAAACAACTTGTTTTGACTCAAAAGAGAAATGCCCCTTGATACTATATGTAGCACATCTGTTACTTGATCTCCTACCAAAATGCTTGGGCACTGAGAACACAGACCACATTTGGCCATACCTTTTTCCTGTTAGTGGTAATCACATTGTGTTCTAACATCTTTTTGAAAGATGTATGTTTTTTGTAAACAATATGGGGTTCCATCCCCATTTTTTAATTAAATCTTGATCAAAAGAGAAAATTGTCCAATTCTTTTTGACAGTTAAAAATGTCCTGGCTATCTAAGTTATATGTAGTGATAAATAAATTATGTTGATAGATGTCCTGCATTCTCAAAGCTCCACTGGTGGTGTGACCTACCTCAACATTATCTGTATGGTGTCAACATCTGTATTATTAACTTCCAGAATGGGTTTATAAAAACCTGCCTGCCTTTTTTGTAGTACCTTCTTCCTTAATTTTTTCTAAAAATGCTTTAGGATACTCTCTCTCCTGGTAAACATGTCCAGAACATTGTCACATTCTTTATGGAAAGACTGGGTATCATTAATCATCCTTGTCATTCTCATGAGTTGGCCCTTAACCACAACCTTTTTTCTGATGTAAAGGATACCAACTCATGAAATGCAAATATGTTTTACAAAAAGTGAGTTTTCAATAGATATTAACAAAATAAAAAAGCCCTGTACTCTAAATTCTTAGCTATTTCTATGTCTAAAAGGAAAATTTCTTCTTGTTATAGGACCATAAAAATTTTAAGAATGGTACTGTACTGTTAATATAGTTGAAAATTTGACCAATCTATTTTCAGAGTCAGTCCATAAAATAAACATATCATCCAAATAATACATATAAAGAGCCCAACATTGTTGAAAAACACTGTTAAAAATATATTTCCTGTCCCACTGGGCCATAACCAGGCTGGCAAAACTAGTTATTGCCCAACAATAAATAGTTCTTACTTTGCCTAGTGCTGCTGTTCTTTTGGCTGATGCCACACGGAATTGTATGAATTAGCAGTTTATGGTTATCCCAAGTGTTGCCTTTCATTTATCAATATGGTGGACTGATTCAGAGATTTATTTAAATGTATATATAAAACACACACACACACACACACACACACACACACACACACACACACACACACACACACACACACACACACACACACACACACACACACACACACACGTATATATATCACAGGTAGAGCACTGTATCTAGAATTAGTGATCACATTGAAGGCGTTACAGGAGGTGAATTGTGAAATGATGTTTGAGATACTGTAGCTACAGCATAAACAAACCTGTATATGCAATAGGTTGGGGCTGCTACTGGTAGTCACAGTATTGCATTTCACCACCCCCCATGATGCTTTGTCATCCATCTGGACCACTGCTATATGTGTACAGTCACCAAGAAAGAGTTGGTCATGATGTGTTCCGCTCACTTGCAGCAGGCCTGTGAGATGTGTAGAGTACCTATCCCAGTGAATATTAAGATACATGTGGCTTTGAGAATACTCACTACAGGGATATTTTATTGATTAGTTGGGAAATTTAAGGCATCTGCTCAGGGGTACTGCATTAGTTTCTCTATTCTATGCTAAAGGTTGCAAGGAAGCATACATGGTTTCCATGTACCACAGAGAAGGGAGGCAATAACATGCAGGCTTTTTATAACATAGTCAGTTTTCCCGAGGTACTTTCACATAAAGCCTCCACCTGCTGAGCATGAAGAAAATGTATGACTTTCTGTTTTTGTCATCTTTCATTGCTCTATCAATCCTTTCTTTGCTTCATCATTTAATGGGCTTCTGACAAGATTATTTCTACAATGCTGAATATCCCTTACATCCTAATTTTCACAATTATCTGATTCTAGTTCTTTCATACACCCAACCTTCTCTAATATTTGTTCTATGTTCTCAACTTTTTTTAATCCTAAAATTTTTATTTTAGGCCTTCTGAAACCATTTGGCCTACAACACTCTGCTCCAAGATTATTATATGGCCTTTTAAGGATCTTTCACGTCTTTAGTCACATTGATAAATATTTCATCAAATTTCATTTGTTTCATTTTTGTTTTCCCCGCTCTTTTTTTCTTTAAAGTTTTCTCTCACTTTCTTCTTCCTCTGTCATTATCATGGATTCACTTCCATTTGTCATGGCCTTCTCTTTGCTGGAAAAAAAAACACACTCTTCAGTAAGCTATCCTCTTTCATTCAATATAATTTTCTGAGATCACATTTTTTCACTTTATTTTGTTTTCATTATCTAAATTATTGTAATTCTGTTCCATGCACTCTTCCTGTTTGAGCAACCACTTCTCCTCTCTCATCTTTTTTTCTTCCTTTAGTTGCTAGACCTCATTTCCATAATGGCTCCTTTTTTTCAAACCAGTGAACTGTTCACTTTTGTTTACTTCTTCCTTCCTTTACCAACTACTACAAAATTCATTAATGTCTTTCAACTTCACTAATTTAAGTCCAGTGAAAATGATTTTTCTGCCCTTTTGTTTTTGTTCTTATATGAGTGACATACCCCATATGAGAAAACAGAAAATGTGGGTAATACCATGTTCTGTTAGTCCTTATTTAGCAATGCTTCCATTTTTTTTCTGTACAATAATTGTGTAAATATGTTTTGTTGGCTTTGGATCAAGAAAAAAAAAAGCTTAATGGTTATTGCATTTCATAACACTGCACTATACATTATAAAATGAAGAGACATAAAACATTAAAAAATGACATAGAAATGAAAGTATGTATTGACATGTCTAAATATCAAATAATGGAAAGTCCTTACTTCTCAGTTTTGCCCTCTTGTGCTAAATCATTGATTCAATATAATACTTTATTCTTCTGCCTCCAACCATACCATTCAGCTGTATAGATTTTCACATAATGTCCAGATCTTTGCCTCATATTTTTGGTCCATTTTTAATAAAATTGTGATTTTCTGGCAAATTAGTGGCAAATCATTAAAGACTGAAGTTAGAAAATAATGACAATTTGAGTTTCAGACTTCATACCATTTAGAAAATTCATGCTAATGCACAACCTGTTATTCTATCAACTTTCTACGTTTGTAGGAGCACTATTTTAAAAAGTGTCCCTATTTTTGGGCCTTTGTCCCATTTTTATTTATGGCTTTGTCCAGATTTCTTGCTCTAAGATGTTGAGAGATATGCCTCCAACTTTTTTGTTGGATGACATTGGATGACAGTGTGTCAGCCGTGCTATGCACTTAACTTCTTGCATGATCTATTAGATTGCTTTTTTCACTAATGTGGTCAATAAAAATAATATTTCCTCAAATTAAAGAGAAGTAATAATTATCAGAAAAATACCAGCCCAAAGTGAGCCAAAAACCCAGAGCACAGTTTGATAAAAATAAAATAATCCCAACATAGGTGAAGAATCAAGGTATAAACAGTCAACTCAAACAGCAACAGAAATAAATCCAAATAGGCATTGTGAAATCCAAGCTTCTTTAAAGACCAGAAAATGTGAGCGCTTTCGCAGTGAAACACTGCTTCTTCAGATAGTCAGAAGAACCAGAGTTTCACTGCGAAAGCACTCACATTTTCTTGTCATTAAAGAAACTTGGATTTTACACCTATTTGGATTTATTTCTGTTGCTGTTTGAGTTGGCTGTTTATACCTTGGATTCTTCACCTCTGTTGGGATTATTTTATTTTTATCAAGAAGTAATAATTAAGTAACTTGATGATACTCACGCCATCCTTTTTCCAAATCCAGAATACCATTTATCATGCGCACAACCCTATTGTACTGGTATACTAATAATGATCTAGGCAAGCCAAGAAAGGAAAATGATACTCCAGTCAGTTAACACACCTCAGTATTAACAGTCATACAGCCATTTTATTGTTTTCCGAGGGTGTGCCCCAGAACTCTCAGCTCTTCATTATAGACCACCAACTAGACTAACACTTGAGTAAATTCCCAAGTTACTCAAATGAGTCACTGTCTGCCCCTTAGCAGTGATTGACAGCTTTGTTGAATTCCACCTGAAACAACGCTCGTAACGCTCATCAGAATCTACTCCATTTTCTCCATTTTTGCACTTTCCTGTTTGGAGTTTAATTCATCAGATTTTGATTGTTTGTTTGTTTTTATTCCTTACAGCTATCATTTTCTCAGTTTTTCTCTTCCAGCCCTACTGCTGGCAACCCACTGCACAATTTGCCTCAATGTTTTACACTTGCAAATCCAGAATGCCATTTATCATGTGCCCAATCTCTTTCTGTAACTTTTGGTGATTGTACCCATACCCAGGTAGTAGTGTTTCATAGCTAGACAACCAAGATCCCTTGACTCTGTAACTTGATATTGTTTTAATTTAATGGCTTCACTGCACAGGTTCCACATGCCTGCACAAACAACCAGTTTTAGCTTATTACAACCCACGAAATATAATTGCACCTGAATTCCTCCAAAACCCTCAAAAATGTCTCATAGGGCTCAGATACAAACATGTCAGGTGAAACTGATGCTTCTGAATTTTTTTTTTCACAGTAAAAATTTGTACTTATAATCAGGAGCCAAAAAACTAAAATCTGTATAAAATTGTTTATTTAAAATTTAAAACCTATACCTAAATAGAATACTCGCTATCTGCAACTATCCATTTTCCCACTGCAAATCAATGGATGTGATGTGTGAGTGAGTTCATCAACTTTCCAACAGTGTTGCATTAAACTTGTTGATCTATACTATATTAGGGCCTACTTCAAAATACTGAAAGGCCACTTACTCGAATCCCAAATCATTTGAGATGACAATATCAAAACCACATATTCACGAACCATTAAACCATTGAAAATGTTCACCAGTAAAGGAACAACTTGGCTACCTGGACAAAATACACACAACCAAGCAAGTAAAACCCACCAAAGTGGGGGGAGGGGGCTTCACCCCCATACCCCCCTAAATAAATATACCAACTCTGAGATTGCACTATAGTTGGGAAAAGGGCAAACTTCCCCATGGTGGTCAAGTGGTTCCTTGAAATGATAGTTGTCATTTTCCAGCCTCAATCACCCATCTTCCTGTCATGATTTGTTAAAGGGTTATCAGTGATATATCTAGAGCTATATCAGAATTCTTGAGTGAAGGCCAATGAACTCTACTACTTTGGGCAAGTTTGGCATAAGAACTTCAGAGCATTTCTTATGTAAATGTATTTATTTTTATTTATTTAGCAGGAAAATTGAACTGGGATAACAACAGGGCCTCTTTTCAGTAGAGGCCCAGTATGAAAATATCCATAAATGCAGAATATTGTCAAAAAATACATATGAGATGAGGTGAGGAAAACAAACTACACATCCAATCAACATAATTATACTGACATTGGAAGAGAATGCAGTGGAAAGTAAATAATTATAAAAGGTCCAGTAATGTGCAATATAATCCAAACATGCAAATAAGACACGAGAAAAACAATGGACAAATATTTGTTTACATAATATTAAAGACATACAAGGGAAAACATTGAATAAAAGTAGATAGTAAATACTGAAAGGTGCCACTAATAACAAAATTTGCATGGTGCCACTAAATTCATAATGCCAGTATAATATTGCAAAAGTTTAAAGCAGTAAGGAAGAGACAGAGAGGAGTGAGAGCTAGATATAAGGTGTGAAGTGAGTGAAGAGCTAAACCAGCTTGAGTGAATATATAGAAAGCTGTTTGGACAGGAAAGGTATTACAGAAACATAGAGCTAGCACATCATACTACAGTGTAGCTTAGGGTGGCTATATAGGTAGAGTGCAATTTAGCTTAGAGCTGAGCAGGAACAGGCAGGTATTTAGTAGATATTCTTTCAAGTGATATTTAAAGGATTACAGATTGTCCATGTGTTTCAAATCTTGAGGAAAGGACTTCTAGGCTTTGGCAACAAAAATAGAATACAAAGGGTCCCCAGCAGAGTTATTTGACTTAGTTATAGAAAGGAGTAACGTTTTGCCAGACCATAATAAATGATTTGAGGAGTAATGCTCAATGATTTTTTTCCTGCAGTGTGGGGCAGATTTGTCAAGATGGTTAATGAGATTATGGAGTATGACAACTTGAGAGTAGGTAGCTGATATGAAAATTCAGTCCAGTTTAGATGTTTTAGAGACAGACAATGATGGGTTTTCTATGAATGACTGGCTGCAAATGTAGCTAAAGTGTTATACTACTGTACCACTGCTTTAATGTTTTTAGCTGCAAGATTTGTAGATAGTGAGAAGAGGAGAGGTAAAGTGGAGTGAGGGTAGTAAATTGGAAGTGGTCAGAGTGAGGGTAGTAAACCAGAAGTGGCTATAGTTTTTCTTGAAAAGGCTAAGAGATACTAGCCTTTGATGTGTTTTTATTGCATATTTATGCGCTGATCAAACTTGAGTTGGTCATCAATGATTGCACCAAGACATTTGGTCTGTGTTACCATCTCTGTGTTAGTCTTATTGGCTGAGACTATTGTAGAATGGGGTTTTAGATGAAAGATCCATTTTGGAGAGCCTTTAATCTATCCATGTAGGTCATGTGTTGTAGGCCCTGAATTTTCTTGGTGAGAAACCTCTGAGGTCTCTCCAGATTGTGCAGATATCTGGTGAGGTACATACAGAAGGGAGCATTGTACTCTATTATTGGTCTGATGGGAGCCAAGTACAGGGGAGTTATAAGCTCCTTAGCTTTGTACGTTATACCCTTGCTTATGAAGTGTGCAACATAGGAGGCCTTCCTTATTACTGTAGACAACTAATGATCAAGATAAAGGCTACTATCAACTCCCGTTCTTAAATCTCTCACCATGGGTTTGAACCTAGGGGGTATTATTAATGCTGTAATTAGCAGGGGTATCTCCTTTGAAGAATGGGATGATAATGCATTTTTGCATTTAGTTTAAGTCCTTGGTGTTGACACCAATCATCTGTCTGTGTAAGCCCATTTTGTAGTATGTTGACATCTTTGGGGGATTTGATGATTGCACCCAGTTTATAGTCATCAGCAAACTTGGTAAGCTATAGCCCATCTATTTTCACCTGGACATCTGAAAAAAAAGATACCAAACAGTAGGGGCCCTAGAACAGATCTTTCTAGAACACTACTGGTAACAGGCCTGCTAGTAGAGGTGGCATCCCTAATTTTAACTGTATGTGTTCTTTTTCTGAGCCAGTTGGCAACGCATCTAGTGAAGTAAGGGATAATCCCCAGCTGGGTGAGTTTCTCAAAGGTGCCTGAGTGAGGGATTGTGTCAAACGTTTTGGCTAGTTCGAGATAGGCAGTGTGAACTTTTTTGCCTTCATCCGGGGCTTTGGTGACATTCTTGAAGAAGTCCACTAGGTTTAGCTGGAAAAATCTGCCCTTAATGAGGCCAAATGGGGTCAGATCAAGATTTTGAAGGTCACCTTATATCCTTGATGATAAGGTCCATGATGGTGATTATCTTCATGGCCTTGCAGATAAGGCTGGTTAGGCTTATGTGTCTATAGTTCCCGGGGTCAGTTGAGGGACCACCTTTGTGCAAGGGGATTACAGTTGCTGTTTTACACTCAGCTGGGACAAAGCCAGTGCTTAGAGATTGAAGAGCATGCTCAATGGTTCCACTAACTCCTGTTTTAGACCATTTAATAAGCAGCCTAGGATATTGCCCGATCCTATAGATGCTGTGTTTTTGGCCTTGGAGAGTGCAGCTATGACCTGCACTCTGGAGATACTATGCAGAGGACTGGTGGCAGGTATGTTATGCAATATGATTGGTGGGGACAGGGGAGTGACGTTTTCATCAGATCTGTCCGCTAGCAGGTTGGCGATGTCCTCAGGTTCAGTATAAGTGTTACTGTCCTCAGCTAGTTTGGCACAAAGCTGGGCTTTCCCTTTTACATTTTGGATTTAAAAAAGAATGATTTGTGATTTTCCTTAGCTAGGGATGCTAATTTAGTTTTGTAATTAGCTTTGGAGAACTTTACAAGATTTCTAATTTGCTTGTTTTTGCTTTAGAGTGAGTTATTTCTTTTCTGGGACCATTCCCTCTTATTTTTTGACAGCAGTTTCTTTCTCTTATTGTATAACCTATTTATGCTGGATGTTCACCAGGGTGGCTTATTTTTTCATGAGGATCTTGATTTGATCCGTTCTGGTATGGCTGAGTCTATACATTTATATAGGTGTTTATACAGGACATCTGTGTACATCTCAGTATAGGGGTCGTTACTGTCAGTGTTGGCAGGGTGTCCGAAACTATTGATGCCATCACTCATTAGGCTTTAGTTTGGGTGGCCATGGTGGTGCAGTGGTTAGCGTTGCTGCTTCACAGCAAGAGGTTCTCTGGTTCGATCCTCGGCTGGGGTGCCTTCTGTGTGGAGTCTGCATGTCCTCCCTGTGATCACGTGGGTTTACTCCGGGTGCTCCGGTTTCCTCCCACATCCCAAAGACATGCTGTAAGTGGACTGCACGCTCTAAATTGGCCCTAGGTGTTTGTGCGTGTGTGTGTGCCTTCTGTGGAAGATTGGGCGCCGGGCTGGCAACTCAACACTGTAAAACTCCACTGCCAATCATGAGTGGACAGGTGATCCGCTGTGGTGACCCCTAACCAAGAAAAAGCCAAAAGAAGAAGAAGAAGAAGACTCATTAGGCTATAGTTTGCTTTGGATAATTTTTTAACCTTTTTCCTCCTGACGGTGGGTGAGACTGATTTGTGATTGGACTTTACCAGGGAGGGCCCCACACATGGACTGGAGCAGTGATCCCCTGTATTGGTGAAAACTATGTCAAGGATGTCAGGGGCCCTTGTGGGGGTGCTGCCTATCTGCGCCAGAGCATTTGTGTCAACAAAGTCCAAGAACCTTTGGGTGAGCGAGTTTGTGCTCATATATGTTACACAATCATCAGGAGGATAGTTAAAGTCACCCATGACCAGGGTATTTGGCTGTATTGAGAGTGACTCAAGTAGGTTCCAGTAGGCTGTGTGGTTTCCGTGGTTCATGGTGGGGGACCTATAGCTAACAATGATGTGGAGGGGGAGTCTTTCTTACAGTTGTTGGACTTGGTGTAACTCTAGGGAGTCATACTGTTTAACCAGTTTAGAGGTGTATTTATCTTAACTAAGATGGATGCTCCTCCTCCCATGGTTTTTCATGTTCGTTTTGTGGTCTAAATGTGTGGAAGGCATTATTGCCCTGCATGGCTGGGGTACTCTCAGAGGCCTTAAACCATGTATCTGTGACTGTGCAGACATCAGCATCTTCCAGTGTGAGAAGGGCTTCAAGTGAGTGCAGTTTCTGATTTAGACTCCTAGCATCAAGCAGCATAACCCTGAGTTTGTTTCTGGAGGTTGATGTATCTATACTATGAATCTGGAATTAATGTTAATTATTTCTACTCTTTAACACAAGCATTGTACTCTCTATGCAACATCTATCTACCTTGATTTGTTAAACTTTTTGTTTTACTCCATTTTGTATGTTTTTACCCCTCCTCATTTCCACTCTATGGTAAGAAACCATTTAAAATCAGATATCTTCTCCAGTGTCCTCATCTTGATAATTATTCAGCATAAGAGGGACTTGGTAAGGCTTCTGAATAAGTATTTTTTAGACTGATTGAGCTATTTTCTGAAAATCAGTTTCATTGTATGAAGAATTTATTTTATTAGGATTGTGGATAATTTATTGTTGAAGACCATATAAAGAAACAAAGTTGACAAAGACAGCCATTTTGTGGGTTTTAAGTTTTGTTCATGATATCTAAAATTTCACTTTTTTACAAAGGGACATTCAAGATAGTAACAGAATCAGAAAAGAGTATAGGAAAGATGTCAAATCTACATAATATTGCTGGATGGTGGTAGAAAATGTGTTTAATGGAGAATTTAGGAGTTTAGAAAAGATTAAGCTAAATTTCACCAACATGAACTTCCTACCATCGATTATTTTATCTCCTATTTTAAACAGGTTTTTGAATTTGAATAATGATAGCTAAGTATATGAAAGTTATTTGAACCTATTCAGAAACATTTGCAGTTTATGTAGCTTTAACCAAGACAACTATGAGTGGAACTACTATAAGTGCTTACATCCCAAGCACGCAGAGGCTAGTGTTTCAACGCCAGGTAATTGAGTTTCTTGTGGCTTGTACAAGCTGCCTTATTCCTTCAATTTTGAATATATGCTCAGGCAAGCGCTGCTGCATCTTAGTCAAAGATATTGAGTTCAAGTGAAGTTAGTGCAGCAGCTGTGGGGAGTGAGTGAGATGGGGATGAGAGTTGGCAGCCATCTTCAACACGATTTAGGTTTAGAGAGTGGGAGGGGAATTTTAGAGTCAGGGAGCAGGAGATGAGTTTTAGGATTAGGGCGTGAGAGGGGAGTTTAGGTTTAGAGAGCAACATGAGAATTAGGTTTAGAGAGTGAGAATTTGGATTAGGAACTGCATGGAAGTTTCCGGGCTGGTGTTTGGGCTCTGGTAAGACTATTCCATTTCATAAAGGAGGGTGTTGGGAGGGCTAAAGAGTTAAGTATAGTAGGAGATAGATGACTTGTTTTTTCAAGTCTGTGCAAGTTTGTCACAAGCTACTAGCATGCCAGAGTAATATTCATGGTTTAATGCAACATGACATAGGTAAATCCCAACCAAAAGCAATAAAAAGGCAATGTTTCATTTCAGCAAAACTCACAGGCCTTAACTGAAAAAAGGTTGTATTTCAGCTGGACATTCCTGGCAAACAAGAATAAATAAGTTAGCAAGCAAGTATATCTTTAGCCACTTAAAAATGAAGGGGAAAAAAGAAAATGCAGTGTGCTGGAACAAAATAGTGGTAGGGCTCTAAAGGTATGTTAAGCAATAATATCTTTCTTCCAGAACTGGCTGCACATTCATGTAGAACAGATAAGTATAACAGCATTTCTTTTCATCACCACCCCCTGTCACTAGTGAAGTCCATCAGAGTTATTTTCTGTGTCTACTGCATTTTGACATCTTTTTCTCAGATGTGAAAACTTGCTCCAGTAGCCCAGTTCTGTGATGTAGAGGGATTAAGCCCTGATTATTATCCAGATGACCTGAATTTCACTAATGGCTTAGACACTGGAAGATCCTGGAAGAAGAAGGTAGAAGGGAGGAACAAATGCCAGCTGACCTATTTTGGGTGGAGGGGCTGGTGTTCTAGTGTATTCTTTGCCTTATGCAAGCTAGGTTTGCACCTGAAATAGCCATAACCAGAGATGTGGGCTTTGCCTTTCAAACTGGTGATGTCAGCCTCCATTGCAGTGAGTGGTAGCAGTAACAGGCAGAGTAGGGCACAGTAGGCCCTTGTGGTGGTACAGATATCTGTAACAACCACCAATGAGTGGGATTAGGCTTCAACCAAAATAATATATTATATTGAATAACCAAGTCGGAAGACAGACTCAAAAATAAAAAATGAAAGAAACTCTATTAAAGATCTGGTTGTGCCTTGGCAAATCTTCAGAGTAGTTTAAAATCTATTCACAGTGTGCACAGTGTCAGACAAAAAAGAAACATTACTGCTGAAGATGTACAGTGGAGTGCCATTTTAATTCCTTATTAAGAACTAATGAGTGTGCAGAGATGATGACAAGATCCAGAGGTCCATAATGTCAACAGCTACTAACTGATCAAGGATGACCTAGACAGAACAGCACTGTAGGTCACTCAGGACTAACAGATCATTAACTATCATTGTTAGGGATGGTCTATTGCTATAGACATACCTGATAATGAACTGGAAAGGATCAAAGAAAGCATAAGTCACTAAGAAATGATAAGGATAGATAGATGCATGTCTAATAACCTGAAAATGGAAGGTTAGGGATGGAGAGATCATATTTTACAATCTGGTCAGATCTAAAGATGGCTTTTTAAGAATCAATGCAAAAATGACCCCTTTGAAAGTATAGAGAAACCATAATTTTTAAAAATGAATCTAATAAATAGTTATTAAAATGGTGTAAAAGCACCAGTCTTTCTTAAGATAATCACACTATTGAAAAATTACCATACTGAGAAGTTCATTGCAAGACAGGATAAGACTGATTCAACTTGGAAACCTGGATCCAGTCTGCAAGTAATTGGTTATAAGCCTGAAATTAAGTTTATGACTTCAGAACAATCAATAGATTAAAAACTCATCCAGCATTAGTCCATGGCCTCTCACTCAGGAACACTGCAACACATACAAGAGGCCAACTGGGGAGTTTCAAGTGATACCAAACTAACCTGATTAGTGAAGAAAGTACAGTTGTGTACACCTACCATAAATGTAGATGTTCAAGTGTCTTCACTGTTGCAGTCATAACTGTAGGGTGTTCCTGCCGGCAGGCAGCCCAAGGTCGGCCAGAATTCCAAAGTCTGGGTCCGGCGTCGGCTGTACCAGCAAGTACCCTGATGTCAGAACGCAGAGGTATAAAGCTGACAGCCGACACCATCTTCTCCAGCCTTTCTTGCCCCAGATGTCAGAAGTCCCCCAAAGTAACCAAAAGGTGTCCAAAAAAGATAAACACAAATACACCACAAAAGAAGAGGAAGATAGAACAAGCAAAAAATAAGAGGGGATTGGTGGGAGGGAAACACCAACTGCAACAGTGAAGACACTCGAACATCTACATTTATGGTAGGTGTACACAACTGTACTATGTTCTTCGTGTTTCACTGTTGCCATCATAACTGTGGGGTGGAATCCCAAAGTTGTGATGAGGGAGGAGGTTATGCAGAAGAAGGGGCAGCCAGAAGACCCTGCAAGACAGCAGAGGCAAAACCTGCCCTAGACTTAGAATACAAAGGGAGATTATAGTGCTTAGAAAAAGTATGCACTGAACTCCAAGTGGCAGCTTCCAAAATGTCCTTGGTAGGAACTCCTCTGAGAAAAGCTGCTGAAGTGGCAGCTGCTCTAGTAGAATGACTTCTAACAGTACCTGGAATCTGCTTCCCAAAGTGAGAGTAACAAAACCTTATCCCATGAGCAATCCATTTGGAAATAGTTTGTTTAGAAATAGCCTTGCCTAGAGAACTGGAGGCATAATAAATAAGCAACTGATCAGATTTTCTGAAATCTTTAGTTCTGTCCAGGTAAAACTGTAGCTGTCTGTGTATGTCCAATGAATGTAAAATCCTTTCCCCTTTGTTTTGAGGATTTGGAAAGAAAGTAGGAAGGTGAATAGTCTGGTTTAAAGCCACTTTAGAAATCACCTTAGGCATAAATGTAGGATTGGTCCTCAAGGCAACTCTGTCTTGGTGGAAAATAAGGTATGGTTCCACAGCCATGAGAGCTTGCAACTCTGACACCCTTCTGGCAGAAGTCAAAGCTAATAAAATAGCTGTCTTCCAGGATAAGAACTTGATATCTGAAGCAGCAGCAGGCTCAAAGGGAGGTAAAGTTAGTTTTTCTAAAACATAATTAAGATCCCAAGCAGGAACAGGAGGAGTTCTGGGAGGTCTTAAATTCTTAGCCCCTCTCAAGAATTGTCTCACCAGCTGGTGAGAGAAGATGGGGGGATCAATGTTGTAATGAGCCGAGATAGCAGAAGCATGGATTTTAATGGAAGAAAAAGAGAGGCCTTTAAGCAAAAGGTCTGAGAGGTAAAGTAAAATGGAAGAAATGTCAGGCAAAAGAGGATCAGAACCTCGATCCCGCATCCAAATACAAAATCTCTTCCATTTAGAAGCATAGGATTTTCTAGTGCTAGGGCGCCTAGCTTCTAAGAGAACATCCAAAACTTGTTTGGGAAAAGCAGAAGGAATCAAAGGCACTTGTAGAGCCAAGCTGCCAGGCAAAGAGTCTTGATTTGAGAGTGTAGCATCTGACCCTGATGCTGGGACAGAAGAGAAGGAAACAGAGGCAGAATCCATGGAGGTTCCAAGAACAGGTGTCTTAAAGTTGGATACCAAAACTGCCGAGGCCAATTTGGAGCTATCAAAATGATAATCTTGGGTTTGTCCTGTTTTATTTTCAGTAACACCCGAGGCAGAAGAGGAAGAGGAGGGAAGGCATATCCCGAAAGATTCCTCCAGCTGAAGGACAGGGCATCCACTTTCCAAGCTGTTTTGTGGAAGGACCTGGTGCAAAAGAGAGGCAGCTGATGATTGAGATAAGATGCAAACAGATCTATCCGTGGGCAACCCCAAACTGCCGTAATCCTGCTGAATAAGTTGGGGTCCAGCATCCATTCGTGAGGATCCAAAAGATTTCTGCTTAGGCTGTCTGCTAAGAGATTCTGTTTTCCTGGAATGAATTGAGCTTGAAGATGCAGATTCAGATTTAGAGCTGTGTCCCATAAACTCATGGCTAGTCTGCAAAGGGGGTATGAGTGAGAGCCCCCCTGCTTGTTTATATACCACATGACTGTGGTATTGTCTGTGCGAATCAGAAGATGGCCTGGTTGCAAAAGATTCTGGAAGGCTAGAAGAGCATTTTGGACTGCCAACATTTCCTTCAAGTTGATGTGACAGGGAAGATGCTTCTTTGTCCAATAGCCCTGCTGGCAATGGTTTAGGTAATGAGCTCCCCAAGCATAATCCGAGGCGTCTGTGGTTATGATCTGAGCAGGAAGAGGTAGACGAAAGGGATTCCCTTCGTTTAAAGCACAAGCCCTGGACCACCACAGGAACTCTTTTTGGAGGCAGGGAATCAAAGGTATCATTGTTTCCAGGCTGTGGTAATGCTGAGACCATACACTCTTTAGGTACCATTGAAGTTTTCTCATATGAAGCCTTGCATTTGGGATCAACAGGATGGAAGAAGCCATGTAGCCCAGTGTCTGCAGGAATTTCCTTGCAGTGAGCTGAGTTAAAGTAGCCAAGGTCTTGAAAATTTATGCCAGCTGTACTTGCTTTTCTGGAGTAAGGAAGGCCCTTTGTAAGCTTGTGTTTAGAAGAGCTCCCAAAAAGATCATTTGTTGAGAGGGGATCAAATGTGACTTTTTTGTGTTCACTGAAAATCCCAGAAGTAGGAGAAGATGCTGAACGAACTGCAGATGTTGACGTAAAAGATCCTTGCTGTCTGCCTGAATAAGGCAGTCGTCCAGATAGGGGTAAATTTGAATCCCTTGGAGTCTGCAATAAGCTACTACTGGAGCCAGACACTTGGTAAAGACTCTGGGCACAGTAGATAAGCCAAAGGGCAGTACAGAGAATTGAAAGTGCCTCGAACCTGCCTTGAATCTGAGGTATTTTCTGCGTTCCTGTCTGATGGGAATGTGTAAATAGGCTTCCTTCAAGTCCAATGTCACCATCCAAGCATCCTGGGAGGGCATGGGAAGAAGTTGTTGCAGAGTAAGCATCTTGAATTTTGGAATCTCCAGAAAGGTATTTAATACTGAGAGGTCCAGAATAGGTCTCCATGAGTTTTGTTTCCTTGGGACCAGAAATAGTCTTGAGTAAAAACCTTTTCCCATCTCTGGAAGTGGAACAGGTTCTATGGTTCTCATGGCCAGTAAAGCGTCCACTTGATTTAAGGCCTCTGACCATTGATGTTTTGGCAGATCCGGCCAACCCGAAGACCTTGGCAGAGTATGAAAGTGGAATTTGTAGCCTCTTAAAATCACGTCTAAAACCCATTTGTCCTGGGTAATATGAGTCCAATTTTGGTAGAAAAGAGAAAGTTTTCCTCCAAGAGGGGCTTCCAGGCAAGGAGGACCTGTAGCCCAACGGAGAGAGTCATTGGGTCTGCTTCTTTTGTGATTGAGGTCTGTCTTCTCCCCTTCTAGGTGAAGAAGCAGTCCATTGTCTTGACCTGTAAGAGGCCTGAGCCTGCGCCCGACCTCTGGAGCGTCTATATCTTCCCCTTTGAGGCCTGTCAGACGTTGGAAAGGACCAATTTTTGGAGGGCCAATTTCTAGAAAATCTAGGGGGCTGAACTTGTAAAAAATCTTTAACAGTCTGCATAGATTTTGCTTTTTCTTCCATCTTTTTAATAACCTCCTCAGCCTTGGATCCAAATAAAACATCATGCTGAACAGGGGCATCTAACAGTTTAGCCTTAACCTGCTCAGGTAAATTCTAATCATGAAGCCAAGCATGTCTCCTGATAACAGTACCAGAGGCTGCGGCCCTGCAAGAAGCTTCCAAGGCATCAAAACCACAATGTAAACTATGTTTGCTAACTTGTTCAGTTGCATGCAATACATCCTGTAATTCCTTGTCCTCTGCACATGCAGGAAAGGTAGAGAGCCTTTGCTTTAAAACAGACAAAAGAAATTGCTGATACTTGAACATGTGAAACTGGCAATTTAAAGCTCTAATAGAAAGAGTAGCAGAAGTGTAAACCTTTTTGCCCCACCTGTCCAAGGCACGAGAATCCTTTTCTGAGGGAATAGGATTTTTAGATGAAGCGGCCTTAGCAGCCCTAGAACCCTGAGAAATGGTTTCAGGATCAGCAGAAGGGTTCTTAAATAAGAATTGATGGGAGTCAGGGATTCTGTAAAATCTATCAGGCTTAGAAGGAGCAGGCGGCAAGGAATCAGGATTCAGCTTAGCTTCAGAAAAAGCATCATCCACAATATCAAGTACAGGAGGAATAGCCAAAGGTCTGTGTTGAGGGAGAAGGAGAAATTCCCTAAGTCTCTTCTTGGAAGCAGAATAATCCTGACCTTCCCAATGAAAATGCTCCCTCATCTCATGTAAGGTTTCCCCAAAAGAGAAATCTTCAGGGGGAGAAGCAGAGGGAATAGAGTCCTCTGCATCAGAATCCACATAAGGAGGAAAAGAATAATCCTGGTCAGAGGAAGAGACAGAAGACACAGAAGCCTGATCAGATAAATCATAAGGAATATCCTGTCTAGGCCTTTTTTCTGGAGGAGGGTGAGAACCCCTAATCATTGTCAGTAAATCTTCAGCCATCCGTAGTAATTGCTTCTGGGACTTGGGAGCTGTATCCGAGGAAGCTTAAGAAGAAATCCTTGGTTTAACAGGAGTCTTTGACTTTGCCTTTGTCTTTGTAGAAATAGTGATATGAGAAGGCCTGAAAACCCCCTCAGAAGCCGGTACCTGCACAACGGTTCCAGACCCATCTGAAGGAGCGACGTCCGAAGGTCCTGCAGCAGATAAAATACTAGGCCTAGAAGGCTCCCCATGGGAGTCCGTGTCGGCCATCGGTTCCGAAGTGGCGGACGACAGGGGCTGCAAAAGCGCCTCACTGACGACCGCCGAATCCGAAGCTGGCTCCGGCTGCAAAGTATCTTGTTTGGACCTCGGAGGCCTATCCTTGTCCTTGCGTTTCTTTTGAATTCTGGTTGTCGGTAAAGAATCCGACGACATCCTATAATTGAATTGTCTACCAAAATAATTCAAGGCCCAATCGTACCTACGCTTGATAGTGCGAGAATTAAACCTGGCACAGAACTGACAGCAAGAAACGTCGTGGTCAGGGCCTAAGCAAGGTAGACAGTAAGAGTGGAAATCTTTATGAGGTATTTGTTTCCTACAAGATATACAATTATTAACTTTTCCTGACATCGGAGGAGCAAGAAAAAAGTTTCCCCAATGGGGTACTTAGCTTGAGAAGAGAAGTAGAAAACTTCGGACCGACGACAATCAAAGCACGTTGTCCTGAATGCGCCAACCAATGACTTGCGAGCTGCTTTCCACCGCACGGCAAGAAAGACTGGAGAAGATGGCGTCGGCTGTCAGCTTTATACCTCTGCGTTCTGACGTCAGGGTACTTGCTGGTACAGCCGACACCGGACCCAGACTTTGGAATTCTGGCCGACCTCGGGCTGCCTGCTGACAGGAACACCCTACAGTTATGACTGCAACAGTGAAACACTAAGAACATCTGACCAACATCCACACTTTCTGAGGTAGGCGATTATTTACTATTTACAAAACAGAGTGGGCTCTACAGTTTGTCATCTATCCAAGAATGGCATTGTTGGACAAGCTGAAGTTGTAGGAGTCACCTGTAAAAGAACATTGTTTCTTTATTGAACATAGATTGTTGGCTAAAAAACATAATACTGTTTGGGGGTTATAGTTTGGCTGTCAAAACAACTGACATTTATGTCATTCTATGGATTACTTGCTACCAAGTGCAGAAATCAGTGGATACTGATGCCTTGGAGCCCTAAGATATGTCTTTCTGTGAAAAAGTCCCGCACATGAAAAAGAAAGATGAAGACTGCAAGGGGGTAGGGGGGTCACCAAAAGGCTGTACACTTGGCTGCAACAAGAAGAACAAAATCAGAGAGCTGAGAAGAAATACAGAAACAGCTACACTGACAAAGGCAAAACACAGGAATACTTTATCAAATCAAGGAAAAAAAAAAGAAAGTAACTGAAATATGAGACAGACTGCTCTCCTGCCTTTTCATTTTTTTCTGTATTATAGTACTGCACTTAAATTTGCCTTGTTAGTTCAGATGTTTTTACAGGTTTTTTCCTCTGTGTGTTTCTCTGTGTATTTTTTTGCCATTTGTTAGTTGTCTGCATTTTAGCTAGTTTCTGGTCTGGTCTGTGTGCCATCTTTAGATAGTGTTGATTACAGTAGTGAAAGCACATTAATTGTTGCTGTTTTGTGACACCAAACAGTACTTGCTAGATGTTTTAACTGTAGTGATTGGATTACTGTTTTATCTTTTCTGCTATTTACTGTGACAAGCTGCATTCAGTGCTTTGTCACAGCAGGTATAGTTTAACAGTAGATGATCTGCACAGATTGATTTTTTTCCATATCTCAGTTGTTTGAAATTCAGACTCACTTCTTCACATAGGCATCTGGAACTAATCTGCTTTATGCTTTCTCTCACTGCTCTGGTTTGCAATGGTCTGAGCAGAACTGTGCAGAGTTTGAGGAGTTGTAAAACCTTGCCACCTGCTTTGTCTTGACAACATCTCTCCTAGTTGCAATAATTTCATTTATTTCCTAATTCAGACATATATATACAAACCAATTCTGCACATTATGGATAGGCAGCAAGCTCCTCCCTACTAGTACCAGCCTTCTAGCTATCTGTTCCTTGAAGTAGTGTAAGAACTGCCTGATGCTCACTGAAAGTGAATGCTAATTTAACTCAGTTGACTCCTTCTCTGAGAGGTTGACATACTTAGCTAACTTGGAGGCAGCCCTCTCAAAATCCACACCATCCAATGAGACACACACTCGCAACCAACACACACCAGCATATTTGCTACATGTGTATCAATGTGATTTTGTGGAGGGGAGACAAACATTTCACAACATTAACAGAACATTGATGATCAAGAGGTAAGCTAAATGTAACAAAATACCACCGTTGTTGGTGGGTCTTGATGCAGAGAAAGCATTTGACAGAGTAAGCTGGGACTTTTTGAGCAGGGCAATGGAAGCATTTGCATTCCCTGATAAAATTATAAGGCTGATTAGGAGGATATATAAGGGATTACAGGCAAAAATTAAAGTAAAGTGGGTGGGTTCCTCTCTGATAATTTCTGATACAGCAGAGGCACCAGATAGGGATGTCCTCTTCACCCTTTGTTATTTGCATTATATTTAGAACTATTGGCAAAGAAAATAAGGTACTCTGAAATTCAAGGATATAATTGCTATGGTAGTCAAGAAAAGCTGGCTCTATTCGCAGATTATATTATTTTATAAACCAGAAAAAGACATTGCAGTGTTGTAGAACATTCTGAGACAATTTCAAATCTATTTGGGTATTGGGTTACAAAATTAACGCATCTAAAACAACGGCAATAAATGTAAATTAAGTACTCACACACAAATTGGTTTAGCAATATCCATATTTATAGAAACATGATAAACCACAGTGGTGGTGCTGCGGTAGCATTGTCACCTCACAGTAAGACGCTTTCCGGTTCGATTCTCAGCTAGAGCGTCTTCTGCATGGAGACATGCATGAATGGGCGTACCTTCGTTGAAGGTTGTGCATCAGGGCTGGTAACTCGGCACGTAACAATCAACTACTAATCATTAGCGGACCGGAGTTCTGATGTGGCGACCCCTAACCGGGAAAAGCCGAAAAAGACAACAACAACAACATAGAGACATGATAAAATGAAGTATTTAGGGGCATGGATTAAAAATGATTCTGGTGTGGCAGCTAAGGATATGTGGGAAGAGACTAAACAAAAGATAATTGAAAAACTGAAAATGAAATATCAGAACTGTTTGCTGGAACTCAGAGACTCCTTCCGACAAGATAATCAAAGTAATCAAAATCAAAAACGAGAAGGAGTCACCACGAAAAAAGCCTCCGTTAGAATAATGTTATAAAATATTTAATAAGGTAAAACACAGTGAATGAGCGCTTTCGCATAGCAAAGCTATGCTTCTTCAGATAATCACATTTCTAATACAATGGACGCTTATTTAAATATAGTAAAAACATTTAGGCGGGAACATTAAAACAATCAATCAATTAAGCATGTATCCAAGGTTACAAATGAAATGCTTGCAGAAGTTCAAATACCAAAGCTCCTAAAAGTACACAATACTCTCACTTTTAAAAAAGTTAAACCATCTACAAACATGTATTAGGGAGACGGTTTGTTAAACAGTTATAGTGCACACAATGTATAGCGAATAATGCATAAGCACATCCTGATTTAACCATGTTAAACAGCATTATTAAAATAGCAGTCAAGCTTCCTTCTCATTCATTAAATAAAGTATTGCTAAACCGATATATTTGGTTTGCATTTCTGATAGCATCCAGCAGGAGGCTACTCCTGACGGTGCAACAAGCGGAAACCCACTCAGGGTTACCAGCATCAGGGCTGGTAACTCGGCACGTAACAATCAACTATTAATCATTAGCGGACCGGAGTTCTGATGTGGCGACCCCTAACCGGGAAAAGCCGAAAAAGACAACAACAACAACATAGAGACATGATAAAATGAAGTATTTAGGGGCATGGATTAAAAATGATTCTGGTGTGGCAGCTAAGGATATGTGGGAAGAGACTAAACAAAAGATAATTGAAAAACTGATAAATTGGAAGCTTTGTTATATGGATAAGGATAGTAAAATACAAGCAGTTAAAATGTTTTTAGTCCTTTTAGTCTTATACACAATCCAGGCATATTTTTATCAACCAGAAGAGAAGTGGTGGATGCCAATTAATAAAGAGCTGAAGGATTTTATGTTGGAAGGGAAGACAGAAAGAGTCAAGTGGGATAAACTGATTCTTCCAACAACGAATTTGAAGGGGCATTTCAGAGCTACACAGTTAAGGCTCCTATGGATCACACAAGCAGAAACCTATAATTCAAAGTGGAAAGGGATGTTGATGAAACAGAGGAAGCTCAAGAACCAAAGACTGGAATTTTAGATGCAGACCTTTAAGGAAAATAACAATAATTATACAGAATATTATATTTATAAAGTAGCAGAAAGTATTTAAAGAACTAAGACAACATGTGAATGCAGCATGGAGATTCTGTCAATAGGAATGACTGCAACTAGGAATAAAGACAATAGGCAATAGGGGGCTTGAATTTATTGGCAAAAACTGGGAAAGGAACGAAGGTATTGGGAGCAAATAACTAGAGAGGGAAAGGTAATAGAATGGGAAGATGTGAAGAATTATTTGGACTGCAGCCTAGAGACTGCCTTTCCTATCAGTGATTGATATCAGAGTGCAGACAAAGAGAAAGAAATATGGGGTCCTAAATGAAAGACCAGCACTGGTAGTGTTTTAAGTAGAATCTAGAACAGAAGCTGCTGTTACAAAAGGAATAATTAGTAGATCCTACAAAATATTGTATGATAACTATAAGAATCAGTCAGAGGAAGTTAGAAAGGATTGAGAAGAGAGACTGGATAAGCAATTGACAAAGAAACAATGGGAGGATATATGTATGTCCCCCAAATATACAACAAAATCTAGAAAATTTAGAATATTTTCTTGGAAATGTTTACATACATATTTGTATACCCCAAGTAGACTTCAGAGAATTTTTCCTCAGGTGGACAGCAAATATTGGAAGTGTGATGGGGAAGAAAGAGGTAGTTAGGAACATATTTTCTGGGAATGCAATGAGTTGGCAGACTTTAAATATTCCCTGCAGACTACTCTATCAGTGATACTGGGTGAGCAAATTGGTATAACTAGGGGAATGATTTTTCTGAGCTATGATACAGAGTCAGAATTCTCTAGACATAGTAAGGCCTTGCTGAGTCTCATAAAGGTGGCTGTGAAAAAAGCAATTACTAGAAAATGGGCATTCGAGTCTAAACCGACTGTATTAGAAATACTGATTATAGTAACAGAGATAAAACAACTGGAGTTGGGATCTTTAGAAAAGGGTAGGAGCAAATTACGTAGGAAAAATGGGAACTGTGGGGACAATACATACAAGGGAGGTATGAGGTTTAAAAGAAAGCAGGATTTGAATGAGCTATGTGATGTTTGATTTAACAATGATTGGATAGATTATGAATGATGTATAATATCTGCAACAAAATTATGTCAATACGGTCTGCGATGTATAATGTTTGCAGTTAAGACTATGTCAATATGGTTTGTTTCATTTATATAAATGTGTAATTGCCTTTGTCATAAGTAATAATTTAATAAAGAAGTTTCTTGTTAAAAAACATATTTGCTACATACTGATAACAATACGCTATCATATATTGATGCAGCTAAAGTCTCTTTCAAAGTCTCCTAGCTCTATTAAGATTAGGCATCAGCATAAGTACTTCGTTTTAACAATTATGTGCATGCCACCTCACACACAATAACAACATATCATAACATCAAAAAGATATATAAATCAGCATTTGCAAATGTGCTTATTATTGGTGATTCTATTGTTGACACACTGACTCCACACTCACTAGGCTGGACAAGAACATGGTCAGAGTTATCTACTTTTCTCAGGCCATAATTGCCGACATTTCAAAGGCCCTCTAGAACCTTCTTACTACTAAACATGACTACATTATGTTAACAGTTCATGTGGAGGTAAATGAACTGACATGAAAACCCATGAAGGATATGGAGAACACCATGCAGGAACTTGATACACAAACTTGACTCATGGGAAGACTCTGGTTTTGTGCAGTATCCTTTCTTCACCAAGATTGATGGCCAGATTCAAAAAGTAGATTACTGTCCTCAGCTATCAGTTAAAAGGCTGGTGTCATTCAAGGGGGATCTAATATGTGTCATCCTGGGATGAGATGATTGTCAACACCACTTCCATCACAAGGGATAGTCTAAACCTCTCTTTTAAGGGTTTCCACATTCTGGATAAAGCCTTGCTGCCCTCATTATGCCTTTTTAGGCAGAATTAATCTAATAAGCCTACCAGACTAACAAAAATATCTAACATCAAGCGTAAAAATATTAAGGGAGAAATTACTTACAGGAATCTGAATAATAAAATACCTACCCTGGTGGCACTGTTGCATCTTGTGTTGTCACTGAAACAGGATTCATGTGTAATGAAAATACTCCTATTTTGCTGGGCATTATGCATATCACACTATTATACCCATTGTCAGTGGTGGTAGAGTCTTGTCATTAGTCAGGGATAACACACCTTGCAAAATAATACCCAGGAATACTCCTAGTGAGCTTTTAGAACCCCGGCTTATCTTGAGAAAGCAAAATGTGTAGCTCCTAGCTTGCTATAGATAATTTTCCATGCCTCTGCAAGATCAAGAAAAATTCCAGGCCTTCATTGAAAACATGCCCATCAAAAATAGATCTTTAATCCTTTGAGACTTTGTAGGAATGTTTTTATATATTTTATAGGTTCTTACTAGGCTAGTAATCCTTTTGAGTTGGTTTCACCTAGCCAATTTCCCCTAAAGGTGAGAATTAAACCCTGTACCTAGTGCCTTTGAGGTAGATACCTTAGCCATTATGGCAACTCCAAAGCCCCCTATAATTATCCCTCTGTATACTGGAGCACATTTAGATCTAATGTTATGTATGCATAGTGCTTCCTGGATTGGGAAAACAAAAACTTATTAGATCAATTAGTCCAGAACCCCACTAGGGGAAATAACATTATTGACCTTGTTCTTGCCAACTAAGCTCCAGCCTGTTCTGCCCCTTCAAGTCAGACCACCAGCTAGTGACCTTTACCTTCAAAAGTTCCATCACTCAGGAAGCTAACACTGCCCTCCTTAGGGACTAAAAGAAAATCAACCTCTTACAGCTGTATGGCAAAATCTTCAAACTGACAAATGCAAACAATATGGTCAACAAGAGCTATTTTGCCATGTATAGAAAGGACCTATATAGAGGAGGCGGAGCCTAGATGACCAACTGAGGGTAGTGAATTTTGAGAGCTCCATAAACTAGTATAATAATATAGGGAAATTTAATTCCATTCAATTCAATTTAAAACATCAGAAATCTGTAGATAAACTATTAAACTACATAAATATCAATTTTGGTGGAGATATACAAAAATGTTCCTGTCAAGTAACTTGGAGATATACTGAGTCACTGAATATGAACAACACAAGGAATTCTCATCCAGATGCTGCTTTGAAAAAAGAACTGCAATTGATGACATCTACCTTAGAGGAACTATCTTTGAAGATGGATGGCTTTAAAAATGACTTAGAAAACCTCAAATGAAATTCTCAAAAACAGACTGATACTCTTAAGGAACTATTACAGCAACACCATAGAAAAATAACAAATATAGAGACTTCTCTAAATGACATTGAAGGGAGACTCAAAGAGGAAGAATTCCAAAAAGAATTTCTGCTTAAACAGACTACATGGATGCTTAACAAAATAGATGACTTAAAACAGGGAAAGGAGAAACAACATAAGGATCTTTGGTCTGTCTGAAAACACTAAAGGAGAAGACATTATTTCATTCTTAACAACCTGGTTTCCTTTATTTTTAGACTTGAAAGAGGGAGTTTCATTTGAAATTGAAAGGGTGCATAGAGCACTGAGGAAACCTGGTTCTAACTCAACAAATACTCCACCTAGATCCATAGTTATAAAATTTCTGTCATTTCTGGACAAGGAATTAATATTAAAATCTGATTGGATAAAACCACCCTTAAAATACAATCAAAGCCTGATAAGGTCTGACAATGATTATTCTTCCAGAACACTAGAACAAAGGAAAAAAGTCTGGTCAATAATAAAACCATTAAAACAAAACACAATTAAAGCACAGCTGGCCTTTCCAGCCAAGATAAAAGTACTTTTTGCCAATGAGATGAGAAACTTTAATGACTTAGAATAAGCTATTATATTCATCAAAAACAATAGCATAGTGTCTATCCCAGAAGAAATTGAATGGATGGCCCCTACTCTGAAAAGAATAAAAAAAAAACAAATCCTTGGACTGATGCTAGAAAGAAGAAACAAAAAAGTGATTCCAAGATAGCTGTCCCAAAAAAACAACTTTTACAACTACATCTCTCAAAGTATCAACTGATATGGTACATTGGTACATCACTTGTCATCTATTTTTATTAAAAAAGGAGGGGTTCTTAAACAACTGTGAAACAGTAATGATTTATTCAGAATGTTCAAAGAGTCTAATAATTCTTCACAAACAAAGGTAGGTCAAGATGGGCTACTATTTACATTATATATAAGCCCACACAAAGCAACATATAATACAAACATAGAAGTTTCTATTCCCCTACTTGAAGTCAGTGAATACTTATCTTGTTCATTTTTCATTGGTTTTACTTATAATAATTTAAGTAATTAATTAACAATTAAGGGAGGTATCATTCATCAGAGTTCAGACTCAAATGTAACAAATTAACATCCATATATAATAGCAGTAAAAGTAGAGTGTTTTGAAAAAAAATGCTGTCATGGAGACTAATGCCTTCTTCAGTTAAAGTATTATTTAGAAATGTCATGTATATCCTGGTTAAATAATAGTAGTAAGCTCTTAGTACAAATGTCATCATTATTCTGTCTAAATATAGTTAAAATCAATAATGGCAGGTATCATAGCTACGAGTGCTGTTTGATCAATCTTGATATGGTGTGCGCGGATGCAGCTGTGTCTGGCAGCTAGTACAGATGTCATTATTGTTCTATCTAAACATAGTTAATATCAATTATGGCAGGTATCATAGCTTCAAGAGCTATTTGATTAAGCCTGACATGGTGTGCGTGGATGCAGCTGTATCTGCAGCTGTTGTATGTTGCCGTTTTTGTCTCCGGGAAGATGTGAGTTGCAGCTTGTAATCAAGGTTTACTGATGCTTGTGTAATAGGAAGAGACATTTGGTGTTTTAGCCTGGATCCAGGTGAAGGGTATGGATAAAACTGTGATTTGGGATATTCTGGCAGAGAATAGTTTGTTTATACATCTGCTGAGTGTGAGGTGGGAAGGCTGGAAGAATGTGTTATCTCTTGTTGTGCAGATTGAGGGGAGGTTTTTTATTTATTTTTTTTAATCTGTTTGGTCTCCATTCTTTTCCTGGCTGCTGCCTCACTGAAAGGGAGGGAATTTTGGCTTGAAGTTGCAGTGAAGTGAAGCTTTGCTTCAGGTGCATTGTGAGCCTCTGGTATGCAGTACACAGACACACTAACAGAAACAGATGTTCCCAGGTTGCTATGGTAATGGAGACAGAGTGACAATAATGTTTAATGGCTCTGAGGAGTCTCTGAGATGATTCTCAGCAATGAAGTTTTTGGTTTAAAAAAATATAATAAAAGGGCTGTTTTAAACCATATGTACACATATTGATGGTCTCCCAATACTTTGTTTAGCTCATTAAGTTGATTCTTGTTAAAAATAAATAAATAATAAGCGCAATTTTATATTTAAAATGTATTTTGGTCCAAAAACATTAAGGACTTGCATAAAAGTGGAAGTCTGAGTTATTGTGAAAGACTAAGAGCACTTGGTCTTCTGCAGAACCCTTTGCAGTGGTCTGGGAAGTGAGCTTGCTCGGATGTGTTGGGCATATGGGGATAGCTGGTTCTAGGGGTGTTTGGCGTTGCCGGGAAGTGCTAGAGAGTCATCAGATTTCCTTCTTGGAAATATCTGTGGGAATGTAAGGTGTGTTGAGTGGTTCACTGGCAGAGTGGCCACTGCATGGAAAAGGCTAGTAAAATGGAACAGGACAAATATTGGTTTGGATATTTTAAGAACAGCCTGGAAACACACCACATGAACTAGTGAATGGTATTCTGGCAAAACTGGATGGGTATTGTTGCCCATGCTTGAAGTACTGATATGTGTGTATGTAAGGATGGAAATATACTTATAACAAATAAGAAATTAGAAGGGTCTCATAATTTTAAGTCTATGGACTGTATAAACATGCTTGGAAGGAGCTAATAATAAGAATAAGCATTACAGCTTGTGGTCTCTCCAATAACTAAGCAACAGCCAAAAAATAAATAAACACACACACACACACACAATACCTATGTAATGTACAATTTCTTTTATTCCCTGTATACTCCACATCTTCACACTACTCCTATTAATACAAACCACATCCATACATGCAACCATATACCCCCCACCAACCAGTAGCAGCACACAAACTCTTCCCATACAACTTAACAAATTTAGTTATTCAGACATCTCCCCCTCTCTACTAGCAAGTAATACCATTACCTCAGACAGATTAAACCTACTACCGCCTACCTCCAAATTTAAAATTTGTCTAGTACTACATTACAAGCTCACCTAAGATAAACAACAATCTCACAGCATATTCTATCTACTCCATACATTAAAACAATGTGGAGATATACACCCAGATCCAGGCCCAATCAATATTTATACATCCACTGATAGCCAAGCTGACCAAATGTTTCCCCACACCCATTCATCTACCACTAGGCTAGCTAATCCAATATCTCAATACACACTTCACCTAATGAATATAAACATTCACAGCATTTGCAATAAAACTACTGAGTTCCATGCCTGGCTAGCTGCCCACATCCCAAACATTATTGCAGTAACAGAAACATGGCAGAAACCACACATTGCTGACACTGAAGTTGCCCCTCCAGGATATAACATAATTTGTTCAGACAGACTTCATAAAAAAGGAGGCGATGTAGCATTAATCTATCAAAGTGGGTAACTCCCATGATCTTTCCAACTACCGCCCTATCTCTATACTCTCCACTCTATCTAAAATCTTGGAAAAATGTGTTCACTCGCAACTACTTAAACACCTGTCAAATAATGCTCTTCTATCCCCTACCCAACATTTTTTCCGGCCAGGGCATAGCACCATTACTGCCGTATTATCTTTCACCAAATCTGTCAACAAAGCCTTGGATGCAGGCCATCCTACTTCAGTAATCCTACTAGACCCATCTAAGGCCTTCAATACAGTGTCACATGCTAAGCTAGTAAATCAACTATCAACACTAGGTTGCTCCCCAAAATCCCTCAGCTAGTTTACCTCCTACCTGCAGAACAGGAAACAATCTGTAAAATGGTTAAATGTGCAATCTCAGTACCAACCTAACAATATAGGAGTACCACAGGGATCCATTTTAGGTCCACTACTGTTCAATATCTTCATCAATGACCTGCACAAAGCCCCCCTAATCCAGAATATCATCCAATATGCAGATGATTCAACACTTATATCCACCTCTAAAACTTTCTCAGACCTCACACTTACACAACAGGCTTTTACTTCTATCGCATCATGGCTTATTAATGCACAACTAATGCTAAACTCCCCAAAAACTAAACTTTTACTTTTCTCAACAAAACCACCTAACATTGACTTTAAAATCCTGGCTAAAGACGGCACAGAATTTGAACTAGTGAAAACAGCCAAATTGCTAGGAATAACAATAGATGATAAACTCACATACGAACAACACATCCTAACTGCAATCAAGAAAACCCATTTCAAACTAGGTAAACTATACCACCACAAACTCTACCTGGATAAATATACCAAAATAAAACTAGCAAATGCCCTACTCATCCATTTCCCTTTTATATGATAGTGCCATTTTCACTGACCAGCACACAACACTTGGTAATAAATTACAATCATGTTATAAGAAAATAGCCAAATTCACCTCCAGAAAACCTTACCTCTCTCATCACTGCCATGCCATCACTGAACTAAGATGGCTAGAGTTTTCCCACCATCTATAATACACCCAACTAACCTTAACCCACAAACTAATTTCTAAACGAAATGACTGTCCTACCCTTAACTCAATCCTACAAACAGACATCCCCACTAGAACACTAAGATCTTCCTGTAAATTGATGCTTACAATAGCCAAAGCCAACAAAAGAGCAGGACAATGCCTGTTCTTTCATATCATAGCTAAGCTATGGAATAACCTTCCATCCGAAATAACCCAAACTGATCACCCAAAAACTTTTAAGGCAGCCCTAAAAACACATTATCTAGACAATCCATCCTGCACCTGCCTCAAAAGCAAACCACCTTAAACAATATACTTCACCAAATACTACAATGACAAACCCCGGGATTCAAGAAGCTCGGTGGAAGGACAGTTTTCGCCTTGCGCCGAGCATCCTCAATACAGATGGTGCAGCAGCACCATATGAATATGTACGAGGCATGCCGCCGCACCCTCGGCGTGTACAGGAAATGTGTGTGAGTGCAGGTGGCATGTACAAGTGCTCTACGGAGGTGTAAACATGCCCCGACACTTGCAAAACCTACTATGCCTACTAGTAGAGCCCACCCCTAATAGTAAGTCAGTAATTCAGTGTCCGTGGATACCGAAATGCATGCTAAGCATACAAGAGTGTTCACAAACAGTGAAATAAAATAAAAGTAGTAAACACACTAGCATGTAGTGGAATGTTGAGCCATATCCCTAGAACTTTCACAATTAGATTCCCTGTACCTGTGTCCCTATTATACATTCAAATTTTTGAAATATCGAAGGTGTAAGCAAAGCCCAGCATGTCTGCACATTGCTGCCCTCCTATTCATTCAAATAGAGAAAAACATGCGGAATCAATGTAAGCCACAATAGTGTAGTGTTTAGAGCATCTGCCTAACAAACAGGCATTCATGGTTCAAGCCCAACAACAGCACATATCATTTTCCATGTGGAGTGAATGTCGTTTTGCCGTAAAACCAACATAAGAGTATCACATGAGATATTTAAACTTAAGTATCATTCAAGCAAAGTGGCACTGTCATAATGAATAAGGTACTAGTAAGCAGGTGTAAGTACAAATAAGCAGCAGTAAACACATATAAGTACCGGTAAGCAAGTCTGAGTGCACTTGCACGAGTCTAAGCAGTGCCCAGCATAGGAAATGTATATAAGTATATACAGCTATATAATATATATATATATAAATTAGCATCAAACCATTTCTAATATTGGGATGCCCATGATAGATGTAACATTAGGCTTCCTGGCTCCAATAGATTTTATATAGACCGTAACTAACCTGTTGCTCTAACATGTTATATGGCAATAGTGTTACACTCCTAGTCAGATTACAATCCCAGTTAGTTAGTCTATTATATGGAGTGGGTTTAAGGAAATATGAATAACTTCACTTACAGAGTGGTGACAGTTTCAAGCATTGATACATAATACATTTAGTATTTTGTTATGTATCAGTTGGATTTGCTTGGATAGTTTAACATATCCTGACATTTTTTAACAAATAGTTATGTTTCTTTAATAATATGTAGCTTTACATTGAGTTTTTTTATATTGTGAGTTTAATTGTGGGATGTGTATTGTATATGAAACTTGCCATTTTTTAAGTGTGAATTTTTTAAGTGTGATTTTTTAAGTATGTTTTTAAGTATGTGTTTACATAATTAATATATATAGATATTGAATTTTGGATAGGGACCAATTGTATTTAGTTAATATAATTCTAGTAGAAATTGTACATCTAGTTAGTAATTTTGCAATTTTGTGATTATACTAATTGAACAATTATGCAACATCTATTAAGGTTTGGCGCCAAAATGTTTGGTATTTAAGGAAGGGATGCTGAAATACTCTTTGTTCTGATGAAATCTGCTAAGGGCAGATGAAAGCGCTTAACCGATTGCATTGCTTCAATTCAGTATTTATTTATGCATCTTTGTGCCTTGTTTTTGCTGTATGTGGATATGGACTGCATTTCGTCTAAGTGTTTGTGAATAAACACCTGTTAAAAACTAGCGAAGGAATATTTTTTATTCTTGTCACTGACACGTCTGTCAGCATTCACCAGGAGTCCAGCTCAACTCGAGTTCCAGGTCTGTGGGTGTCGGAAATATCATTTTGTTGCTGTTGTGCTTTTATCTTTAGTTCTCAGTTATTTTACATTAAGAAGGTTCATGGTCTGCACTCTTGTGGGAGGAGAGGCTGGACTCTGCCCTTCTGAGCTGGGAATTTCTAGTTAAAGGCTTATAGTGCCTGCATATTTGAACTGTTTCTTTCTGAAATTGGTACACCTTGTTTGCTGTAGCATAGACTAGATCCAGGCCTGCTGAATCTAGCTTTGTTTGTACGCTTGTTGTTTGTTTGCTTGTTATTTCCCTGAAATGCTAATTCCACCTAAAACGCGGCTTTTCAGTGCTTCTGTGGATCCATAGTGATATCTGCATTGCTTACTGTACTTATTTCCTTGTTTCACTTGAAAGAAAGTTACTGTTTGTCATTTTTGCATTTAAGTTACCTGTAACACATTGCATTTAAGTTACCTGGTATTTGTTCACTAAAGCAATTATATAAGTCAGCACTAAAAAATTAAAAGCACTACACCCTCACAAACTCCACTTGAGTACCTTGTTCCCCATTGGCCCTTTTTTTCAATTATAAAGGACTTCCCAATACTATTCTAGCATGTCCAAAGGTCAGTTGTCAATCTCCTCTCCAGTCTAGCTGGTGAATCTGGGAATCTTGAGGCAATGTTACAACTGCCTCATGTACACAGACAACCCTCTCCTCCTCCCAACAAATTCCAACACATGTGAGAGATGTAACCGTATAGCCAAACTGGAGGCTAAGCTCTCTCAACTCAGTACTGGCATAACCAGTCATGAGGAGAAGGAAACCACGCTCACTACAATTCCAGTCTCACATAGACCTACCATGACAGCAAACCAAACACATAAACACACAAAAACATACTCGGAGGCTCTAAATAAAAATCTGCCTAAGCAGCAGAGACCTCCAAAGCAGACACCCAAGCAACCGCTACCCCAAAAACAAAACACGTGCAACACATAGCTCACAAGCCAGTGTGCAGAACAGTCACAGCCCTTAAGGCTAAACAACACACCTGATACACTTGTAATTGGTGACTCTATCGTCAGGCACACTGACGTCCCACTCACCAGGCTGAACAAGGAGAAGGTCACGGTGAGCTGCCTGTCGGGTGCTAGGATCCGCCACATAAAACAAGCACTCAGGTCACTCCAAGGCAAGTACAAATATGACTCAGTCATTGTCCATGCTGGTGTGAATGACCTGAGATGTACCAACCTGGACTACATGAAAAGAGACATAGAGGAGCTCTCTGAGCATGTAGCCCAGGCCGGTATGACCCTGACATTGAGTAGCATCTTACCCTCACCAAGAATGATGCCACAATATGAAGACAAGATGATCAATTTCAACAATTGGCTTAAGTATTGGTGTCATTCAAAACGGATCCAATGCCTGTCAGCCTGGGACGACATGCTCGACAAGACACGATGCTTCGCTAGGGACGGCTTGCACCTGTCACCCCTGGGCTTTCGGATATTGGCAAAGGCTCTTGCTACCCCCATAGTGCCTTTTTTAGGCAAGGCTCAAAAGACAGACCCACCTCCATAGGTATCACAAGGGATAAGAAACTAAGAGTAATGCCGCTCAATGCCAGAAGTCTAAACCTCAAGATGCACGCACTCGAAACTCTCCTTAGCATGGAGAACATCGATATCTGTGCAGTAACAGAAACCTGGTTCAAGGCTCCCGAGAGCACCCCAGCACTATCAGGTTATACCTCATACCATGCTTTTCAGCCCCAAAACTTGGACTGAACCACAAAAGGAGGGGGAGTATCAATATTCATCAAAGATACCCAATCCTCCAGGTTGGTGGCACAGCATGAAGCATCAGAGACCATCCATGTGCAACTAACAGTGGGTAAAACTGCCTTCCAGTTTATAGCCTGCTACAGACCACCCTCCCAAACCCAGGAACCACACTCGGCCTTCCTGAGAACACTGGAAAATATGAAGGTCTCTCCAAACACCATTATATTGGTTGACTTCAACTACCCAAACATAGACTGGGAGCATTACTCTAGTTCCAACACCCTAGCCCAAAGGTTCCTAGAATTTATAAACTCAAATGCTACAGAACAGCTTGTTACCACTCCCACAAGAGGGGAAAGCATACTGGACCTGATCATCACCAACATGGGGACTCTATGCTCCAGACCAGAAGTGTATCCCTCACTGGTAAGATCAGACCATAAACTAATCTCACTGGATATTCACATCCCGACCCCACCCCCTGCCCAGAAAACCACAGTGAAAAACTTCTCTAAAGCAAATTTCACACTCCTCAAAACTGAGGTGGAATCCTTCAAAGCCCCCGGGCCTGTGGAAAATATGGCCCAGACCGCAGAATCCTTTATAAACGCATTCTATGAACACCTTCAGGAATGCATGGATCATGCAATCCCAAATAAAACCAAGACCCAATCCTACAAAGGCAGATGTACTGTCTGGTGGACCCCAGCCATAAACAAACTATACAATAGAAGGAGGAAGCTACTACATGATAGAGAAAAATCCCAAAATGCGAAGGCATCTCTGATCAGTATTAGCAAAAAACTACAGGCACTCATAAAATCATCTAAGGCCAGCTTCGAGAGAAAAATTGCACAGGACACTAAGGATAATCACAAGGCTTTCTTTAATTATGTTAGGAACCTGGGTGGGAATTCCCAGATATGCTCAGAGTTAGTCCAAAATGACAAAAAAATACACCAAACCCACAGACATTGCCAACATCCTAGCTAACAGGTTCAGCGTAAACTTCTCCCCCCTCCCCACCAAAAGGGCAAATATCTATCCCAGCAGAGTGCTTCCCCCCTGACATCTCAGATGCTCAGGTAAGAGCTGCCCTCTCCAATCAAAAAGCACAGCATCAATGGGACCAGACAGTGTCCCGGGCTGCATCCTACATGAACTCCAAGAAGAGCTAAACCTAAACATAAAACTACTGTTCAATCTCAGCCTTACTACAGGATATGTACCCAAAGAGTGGCGTACAGCAACAGTGGTCCCTCTCCACAAAGGTGGTGCCTCAACGGATCCTGGAAACTATCGCCCCATAAGCCTGACTAGCTTGGTCTGCAAAGCTATGGAAAGGATCATCATGGACCTCATAAATAAAGATATTGGGGACCTACAGACACTGGATCCTACCCAGTTTGGCTTTGTTAAGGGCAGATCCTGCCTCTTAAACCTGGTCAATTTCTTTGAAACAGTCACCAAGGCCATTGACGAGGGGAAGGTGGTCCACACAGCCTACCTGGACCTCACAAAAGGCTTCGATACAATACCCCACTCGGGCATTATAGATAAGCTCACCAGCTTAAATATAAACCCCTATGTCACTAGATGGGTTGCAAACTGGCTCAAGGACAGAACCCACATGGTTAGAATTGCTGGAGCCATGTCAGACTCCAAACCAGTTACAAGTGGCGTCCCACAAGGCTCAGTCCTGGGACCTCTCTTGTTCGGTATATATTTGTCGGAGGTACAGGCCAACACAGAAGGACTGTAGCTGACCAAGTTCACAAATGACTGCAAACTGGGCACCATAATTGACTCTCCAGCCGACAGAAGCATCCTCCAAAAGGGCCTCATAGAAACAGACAACTGGTGCCAGAGCCATGGCCTCAAGCTAAATGCCAAAAAGTGTATAGTCATCCCCTTTGGCAAAAACAAAGTGCCCACAAATTACCACATAGGTGGTAATCCATTAAGTACAGAAGAAGTAATAGGGACCTGGGGACTCAAGTTGATAGCAATCTCTCATTTGACAATCACGTGGCCAAAGTGGTTAGAAAAACATTTTATATAGCCCACCTAATCATGAAAGGATTCACATATAGATCAGGGGAGGTCATTGTGTCTCTTTACTCATCCCTCATCAGGCCCATAATTGAGTACAATGCCCCTTTTGGGATGTACCTTACCAGACACCTGCAGCAACTGGAAAATCCCCAAAAGTACCTCACCAAGAGGATCAAAGGGCTCAAATAGATGCCATATGCTGCCCTGTTAAAGAAACTCCAGCTCTACTCAGTGGCATATCGCCTGCTCAGAGGCGATCTGTGCCTGACGTATAAAGCCATGTCCAACCCAGAATTAATGGACATGCTGCACCTCAGAAAATCCAAATCCCATCGAGCTGTGCGCTCGAGAGACTTCAACCTCAGCACTGAAATAAATAGGACATGCTGGAGGGACAGATTCATAACCCAGAGGCTCCCTTCACTCTGGAATAAAATCCCAGTCCAGGTTAGGCAGAGTCCCTCATTGACTCTCTTCAAGAGGAATCTTGATGAGTGGATGGGGGATTGTAGGTTTACCCCGGGTATCACTTCTGTGTCACTGTTAGACAGAGGCACAGTATACTAACCTCAAAAAAGGGCATAGCAAAATTAATTTAAAATGGGTAGCGAAAGCCAAACACACTCTGGCTAGGCTTATAAGTACCCTAGGGCAGATAGCCTAATATGAACCTATGAACCTATATGTAGAGGTATGTGTGTGTATATCTTCCCATAGTGACATAGAGATAAGCCTCTCCCTCTCCGTAGTACAAATGTATACATACAGAGACAGACTACAGATACATACCCACATAAAAATATATGCATATGCAGACACCCATAGACCCATATGTTGTGAGATATATATATATATATATATATATATATATATATATATATATATATTTTTTTTATTTATTTTATATTTTTTATTTAACATTTGTTGACCTTGCTAGTCTAGTTGGATATGTCCATTTTCAGTAGAGGCCGGGAGAAACGCTCCACAAAGAATAGACAAAATTCAAAATCAAATTACAGTTACAAAGCATTAAACTTCAGTTACAGATACATTAAAGTTTAATTAAGATAAAATACAGATAAAATACACCACGTCCCCTATTTTCAAGTTTGCGTTTTTTTTTTTTTTTTTTTTTGATATAGAGGGAAAGTATCAAGAAGGAAGAGGGAAATTCCTAGAATAGGGTCTAAGTAAGGAGTTAGAAAAGAGACAAGTTATGGAAGAGAATAAAATCAGGAATAGGAGAGAGTAGTAAAGTGGAAGTTGTGCTTCAAGTAGAGCAGGAAGCAGGTGGGATGTCTGTTAAGTCTAGCTGGGTAAACTAAGTCCAACTTTCAGGTTGCGACCTTTAAAGTGTCAATAATATAAGGTGGAATAGCTTAGGAAAAGTTACATGATGATGAAACAGGAGGAGAAAGTATTAGTCAGGGTTGCTACAGGGACCGAGCCAGTGGTTAGTAAGATAAAGTTCAAGTTTCTTTTTGAAAAGTGAAGTAGAGGAAATACAAGTGAGGTCACCAGGAAGTAGGTTCCAGCTTTTTCCCACTGTATAAGAGAAAAGGGAATCTCCTGCTTTATTCTTGGATTTATGTGTAGATACTAATAGTTTATTAGATGAACAAAGGTTAGAAAGATTTTTATATGGACTAATGAGATTTGTAAGAACTGGTGTTTTATCTGGATAATAAACGATTTTTTGGGAAATAATTAGTTGCTGAAATAACTGAGTTGTTTTAACTTTAGGCAGTGGTGTATTCTAAATGGGGAGCCAGTGGCAAATCTGGCTATACTGTTATAGGAGATTGTCAACTTGTTGAGGCTAGTTTTAGAGAGATTAGTGTAAATAGCTGAGGCATAAAAGAGAGTAGAGATAAGGTGGGTGTGAGCAATGGTAGTTCTGGCTGTAGGAGTGAGGAAGGGCTTGATTTTGTATAGGGAGCCAAGTTTTTGGTTTACCAATTTTATTGTGATATTGGTAATGAGTATCATAGTTAAGGCTGTGGTCAATAGTAACCCCTAAAAGTTTGGTTGTTGTGTCAGGAGATATGACTGTGCCGTTTATGGATTTTGTAGAAAAGTGAAGTGGGGTAGATTTTTGTGTCAGAGTAAATAGCAGCAGTTTAGTCTTTTTAGGGTTGAGGAGGAGACATTGCTGTAAAAACCACTCTTCTACAAGCTCAAAGACATTTTGGGTGAGGGTCTGTAGTTCAGATGGGCTTATAGATGAGGAGATTAAAGTGGAATCATCAGCATATTGTATGGCTACAGCTTGGGGGATACTAGTAGCAAGATCGTTGATAAAGATGGGGAATAGAAGAGGGCCTAAAATAGATCCTTAGGGTACACCAAGGGAGACAGGAAGAGGGGTGCATAGAGTGTTTTCCCAGAGCACTGCCTGTTTCCTATTATTTATGTAAGATTTGAACCACTGTAGTGCTTGAGTGTCAAGTGAGAGTGATTTCAGAAGATTCAAAAGTATATGATGATTAACCATGTTGAATGCTTTGGAAAGATCAATAAAGACAGCAGATGAGAGGAAGTTATTGTTACGGTTTTAGTTGATGTGATCAGTAAATGAAAGGAGGGCGGTAGTAGTGCTATGGAAGGACAAAAGCCATGCTGAGAGTGAGCTAATAGGCCATTTAAGAGAAGGTGGTCAAGTAGTTGATGGGGGATGCATATTTCCATGATTTTAGCTATGGGAGAGAGTAGGGCAATTTGACAAAAGTTGGAAAGTTCTGTTGAGTTGCCACCCTTATGAAGGGGTATAATATGTGAGATTTTCCAGATGGATGGGATGGTACCTTCTTTTATGGTTCTGTTAATTAGGATTAAGATAGGGTAAGCAATAACTCTGGCTGCAATTTGAAGATACTGAGCAAGTAGAAGGTCTGCTGAGGGGGTAGAGGGTTTGGGTTTTTGTAGTAGAGTACAGATGAGGGATGTAGGGACAGGTTGGAATTGGAAAGTGGGTGGAGAGGTAAAGGAGGAGGGGGGCGGATTAGTGGATACAGGAAGTAGTGAGATGGCAAGAGACTGGATAGCGTCAGTAAAGAAGTTGTTGAAGGAGTCAACAATTTGTTTGGGAGTGTCTTGGGTGATACCAGAAGGGGTGGGTGTCTTAGAGCTGCCTGGATGAAGGAGTGTATTGATCCCTGACCAGAATTTCTTTGGGTTTGGTGGTTGTTTTGCTGGAGTTGAAAGAATAATTTTTTTTGTCTAATAGTATAGATGCTTTAGTAGAGTTTCTAAGCTGTTTAAATTTTATATGATCAGATGGGTCCTTAGAAGCAAGCCATCTTGACCATAATTTGTTTCTCAGCAACATTTTATGTTTAGTTTCTTTTGTAAGCCAAGGTATTCCTAAGGGTACGGGAAGGGGAGTGGAAGTTGAGGATTTCAAGGAACTTAGAATTGAAATAGGCCACTGCTTCCTTGAGTTGAAGGTGTTTTAAGGGTGACCAGTTGCATAGACTCAGTTCCTTTTGGAAATGTTCAGGTTTAAAATGTTTATTGGAGCGAGTGGTTCTGAAGGTTATAGGTCTGGGTGAATTGGTCTTTTGTCGAATAAAATAAGTTAAAGAGTGATCACTCATGTCTTTGGGGAGGATGCCTACCATGTAGTTGGGGAGAGAGTATTTATAAGGATCCAATCAAGGATGGATTCTTTGTTGGTGGGTTTATGGATGCGAGTTGGTGAGGAAACAATTTGAGAGAAGCCATGTAGGTTTATGTGGTTAGAAGGGATATCAGTATTACTGGTATTCCAGTCAATATTAAAGTCACCTAGGACAATGGTTTCTTGAGGATAGTTAGTGGACAACCAGCTAAGGATATTTTCAAGGGGGTTGATGTTATTACCTGGAGGAAGATAAGAGCATAGAATATAGATGGACTTACAAGTATTTAGTTGTAGTTTGGTGAAACGAATTTCGGAGTTGGTATCTGAAAGAAGACAAGTGTCTAATAGTGTAAGTTGGAGCCCTGTTTTATATATTAAGGCTATTCCCCCTCCCTTCTTGTTAGGGTGATCCACTCTTAAAATACTATATTCTGGAGGGGTGATTTCACAGTCCTGTGTATGTGGTTTTAGTCATGTCTCTGTAAGACATAAATGTCAACGTTGTGTAACTCAAGTAGGGCATGAAGCTGAGTTATTTTATTGTTAATACTACGTATATTTAAGTGAGCTAATAAATGGGAGTTAGGAGGCTGTGTAGGGATGAGGAAGAATGACTGGTTGTGTAGGTAGTAGTGTTGTTGGTAGGGCTAGGGTTGGGATGAATGTCACCATCTCTAAGGAGGTGAAGGTGTAATCTGCAGGTGTGAATTAGAGTAAGATTTGGTAAGGTTTGTGGTTTCTTGACTTGGTAGTGTTTGTAGGTGATATGAGTGACTCTGTGATATCTTGGGAGGAAATCGTTGGTTGTATATGTTATGTTTATGTGTTTCAGGGTAGGTGATAGAGCAGGAAGGGATGTTTGTTTTGAGGACTTGTGGAAGTTAGAGCAGTGAAGATGTTCATTGGCAGTTAAGATATAGGGAAGGAAAAGGAAAGGGAGAATTGAAAACAGAAGTAGGGGTATAAGGTAAAGAGATATGGGTGAAATAGGCATGGTGCTGAAGAGGTAGAGAGTGGGAAGTGAGGAGGTGAGGGTGTACTAATATAGTGGAGGAGTGGTAAGGTAGATATAAGATGTTGAAGAGGGGTGGAATGTGATTGGCTGATAAGGAAGTGGGAGTGGTTAGAGAGGTACAAGGCTAGGTTTACTGGGGGTGGGTGAGATTTGGAGGTAGTGTAGGGGAGCGGAGTGAGCCCGCAGGATGAACGGAGCGGGAGGAGCCAAGTAAGGAGGAAAAAACAACCTATGAAAAACAATCAGTAGAAATGCTGACTGCTAGAGGTAAGTTAAGGTGCAGGTAGGTGAAAGAGGTGATAGATGTAGAGGTAGTCTGAGTAGATTGAGTCAATAGGAGGATAAAGGTGAAAAATGGAAGCTTAAAGTAGGTCTAGGCAGAGATAAGTAAAGTATACAACAGTTACTTTTAATGAAATAAGTAGTTAGGTTTAATGAAATCAGTAGATAAAACTAGTTTACTGAGTATTTCAAACATGAGGGAGTAGGATAGATTTATAGGGAAGAGGGTGCCATCTAGTGGGTAAAACCTGTAGTACAACAATAACTCCTGGAAGGAAAGAAGTAATCTAGTAGTAGGAGAGGCAAATATGGAAGCCCACTAAAGGCTACGAGAGGGGTAAGGGGGAGGTAAGATGTAGAAAAGAGTATGGCTGCTGGCTATCCTGGAAAGTTAAGGATTTTAAATAGACCTAGTGTTTAGACAAATATACTGTATAGATATATATATATATATATATATATATATATATATATATATATATATATATATATACACATAGACAGCAAAATATAAATATTCACGTATGCATAGATATACAAATATATCTGTATATAGTAATGTAAATAGATATATATATATATATATATGTGACTGTAAATATACACATGGATATAGCTAGGATATGATACAGCAGTTAAGAGTAACATATGTTCACAGGCCATGCATATGGGGGTGAGGGGTCCAATAAACAAATGTGTAACACGTAGCATCAACCCCCCCCACTCCCCAAGTGAGGCTGGTGAGACATACAGCCACACAATAAAGGTAAACACACCACTGCTTTCCAGACCACCAGCAGGATACTATCAGTGGGAGAGACCTGCCAGGTCTAATCTTGAAACATAGACATTGATGTCCCTTGTGGGACACCAAAAATTAATGATCGGAGGCAGTCCTGGTAACGACTTGTCAAACCAGGCTGTATATGGACATGGACAAGTAGGTTGTGCAAGCCTGATAACCCATGGGTTGACACAACGTACGACATGTGTCCCAACACAGGGAGAGCTGGCAATGCGTAGTGGTGTGTTTATACCTCACCTGCACCCACAGTAAGGATGAGTGCAGTAGAGGAGTGGCAGGTGGGTGAACTATGGGTATGCAATTATGGGCCTAGGCGTGCAGGTGTTGGCTGACGCAGTCATATTAGGACCACCCCAGGGATGTAAGTAATATTCCAAAATGGGCATAACTGATGCCCATACCTCTTAACCCCTAAGAGCACATCCACTGGACAGGACATAAACCATTGGGGGAAAAAATAGGGCCCATACCTATGAACTGTCCCCAATTTCCAGGGACGTCCCTGATTTCGACTTAGTTTCTAACTTTGTCCCACTTAGTCCCTCCTAAAACTAGTGACATTTGGAGGAAAGGTGGTGAATTATACGTAATGAATAATGACAACTATTAAGAGTTATAAACATCATTTACCTCAGAAAATATGTATGAATTCATATGCTCTGAGTCTGTCAATGTGTCAGGGTAATAGCACCAGTAATTTAAATGTGTCCCTGATGTTGTTATGCCGTGTCCCTGATTCAGTTTGTATATTTCCCCAATCGTATGAGAGGTCTGATAGGGACAGAAAGCACATATTCCACTGACAACCTTAGAAAGATGATAGAATATTAGGTATGCAGTAGCATGACTCAGCTGAAGGATGTGGGTTCCAAAACCCAATTACTTGTTCATATTGAAGAGTGTCAGTTCCCATGTATTAGCCAGACAGGTGCAGATTGTAAGAGGAACACACCAATAATATGAATCAAACTCTGGACAGGCCACGGATTCCGTGCAGTCGAACGGCATGCTGTCGCCTAATGGGCACCCATTCCCGATACTGTAGGCATGTAATCCGATGTAATAGGCATCACAAGGCAATATTGTAGTCCTCACTCCCACCCAGGGGTGTGAGTGTCAGATGCAAACACCAAATGCAGTGCATTTGCAAGTGCAGGAGCAAATGGGTGTAAGCCTGTTTGGTCGCCAGTATGCGAGTATTACACTGGTAAAGCAATGTAGAGGCTAACTGAGTGTAAGAAACTGTAACCAGAGGTTAGCATGGCTTAGCACCATGCAAACCCACACACACCTGCTCACAACTGCTTTAATGTGCCTTAATCACACCGTATCCACCGGCCTTGTTCTGCCCAGCAACAAAATAAATGGCCTCTGCAAGGCTCAAAACCAGGACCCTGTACACACAGCTATTGTGATTTACCACTAAGCGATGGCAGATATACAGACATCGGACCTTATCACAAACATATCATCCAGCACAGTCATTCAACAGTATAGGAAATGTATTCCATCATGTAGAGCAATGCCTGTATTATGTAGTGGTGATGTTCTATATAATATCAAGACTCCCTCAGATAGACATGTGTCATTCATACATGCAAACATTTGTGCATTGGCCATATACATCACACTGTGCATGTTATTTACATTAACACAACAGTTCCTGTCCAATCATTATGTGAGAACAGTACTCTTGCAAGGTGCTGTGTGCAACATCATCATCATGATAAAGGTAAATGGGGTAACCATAAAGGGACCGGTAGTGATGTGTGTACAATGGGGTCATCCGCATCACATGTACCTGGAACATTTAGGAGCCATGTGCATACTAGGATCGTGCACCTGAGAGACAGGGGTGAGGACAACTGGAGTATGTTGTGATCCATATTAAAAGGGTTACATGTGTCCAGTGGACATGTGTGTGAAATGGGCAGCTATGTATGAGGCAAATGTTGTTCTAGGAACGGATTGGCCTTTTGTTTCCTTAGGGTGATAGTGGGATGTGGGGGAAGGAGAGTAGGCATGATCATGGAGGATAGGTAGGGTAGGATGACAGACAAGACAGCATACAGGGTCGGTATATGACACGTGGGGGGGGTACACCTCAGACAGGGAGGGGTGTTCGGCATTCACAAGCTCATGAGCCCCCAGATGGAAAGAGTGGGAAGGAGGTCCCCAGCCATGTGCAGCCACCACTGCACCAAAACAGCTGCAAAAGTGGCAGTGCTGGGGGCTGTCTAGGAGGGGCAGCATCACCCTGAAAATGTGACACTCTGTTGTTGCAGTTTAAACACAGATATGGCTTAGTAATAGTCAACAGCATTCAGGATTACTTACAACAGCATGCATAGATATGACCATCAACCCAACACAACAGATGGTATACATTTGCAGAGGGAGCACAACATATGCATATATACTGCATGACATCTGTACAAAGTGTAGAAGACTTGTGACTGCAGCTGTGAACAGTGACCCATCATTGGCATGTCGCTGAGAACCATAGACAGTGTCTGCCATACCACTGTTTCATGTGACATATGTCCAGTCAGGGATGCAATGGTAGTAACTCATCACTTTTACCATGTACTGGCTGCAATCCTCACACTATGCTCCTGCTGTTCACAGATGTGTGTTCAGTGAGCAACACAGTAAACAAATGGATCCACTCACAGACCAGTCCACAGATGGCCCTACAGATAGGGGGGCCCTCACAAACAGAGCACTGTCTTGTCAGTTTTAAAACATGCAGAATAGCCATTACCACACACAACTTGTTAAACAGGTAGTAGTCTCAATGAAGCATAGCTAGACTTATATACTGTAGTCATGTCTGGCACGTCACCCTCCTGTCTTTAGGCTATTTCCCACTGTGTATGTTGTTTGAGGAACATCCAGATATCATCTGTGATGCCGTTTACCAAACACCAGATCCAGGTACCACTCACAGCGACTGTCATGGGCAAACACCAACATGATGTTCCTAGATATTGTACTGTTTTTTTCATGCAAATGGCTATGGGAACATTATCACAGCCATTCCACATGCAATCAGCTAGAGGAGGACTGCAATAGGTGCAGAAGCTATCACCTGAACATGACCATCACTTACAATACACAAGCTGCTGCTGAGCAGGTGTACACCTCCACATCCACCAGAGATTGTGTGGGAGGGACAGACAGAGGCAAAGTACATCAGAGAAGGGCTTGGAGACTAAAACCTAAGCATCATCTGTCACACACCTACCAGTACAGGGGTTCAAACCCCTGATTGACTAGTCATTATTATTACAAGTGCATGCAGTTACTCCATGTGCCACAAAGCTAACATGCTGGTGTGCTGTAATAACATATATGTGTGTTGGTGAAGTGTGCTGTAATAACATATATGTCTGTTGATGAGCGACATCTGCAACAGAGATATAGTACACATACATAAGGTGTAGCACACATGGCTGTCCACATGAATGGATGTCATTGTCAACACAACCATTCTCTAATGGACTCACATTGACACTCTTTGCCAGGCCCACAAATACACTCCCAAACTACTTAGTTTGCTACACTGCAGTAATGCACAGGTACTGCATGCACCATAGGGGATATCTGGAGGTTCTATGGGCTAGGACATGTGAAAGTGTTTGACATCTGTCGGTATGCCAATGGGACTTATACTGGGAGTGACTGTGGTTGGGAGCATCATACCCCACACACAGACACAAGGTACCAGTACTGACATGCATGTATGCATTGCTTCATGGGTGTGGAGTGGTTGGCTGTGCAAGATGGCTGTCCAAGGCTGGGTGAGGGATAATCCTTGGCATCACACCACCTGACAATGGTATGCAGTGTGGTACAGGGGTGTAGTGTCTGCAATGTCCCACATAGACAGGTATTGTATGAACTGTCCTGACATCCTGGTTACCATTGTGTATGGCCATAGTTTTGCAATGCATGCCATGTCTGTGTTTGATAGTCCTTGACATGTACATTGCCTGGGATGTGCATGTCCCACAATAATGTACAGTGACATGTACAGGTGTACCTGGTTTGGCTGGCACATGTTGTGTACACAGACTGGTATCCTCCGATATGCCAATATTGGCCTGGTGTGGCAGAACCTTCTTATAGTCAGCAGGTTGACCCTGCACCTGCATTAATAGCATGATACAGGTATTCTCTGGTGTCAGTGGCATCGGTCCATACAGGGCACATGTGTAAGGCATTGTATGGCCTCAGTGGATCACATTTGATGGCACCACATATGTTGCAGGCATCCAGTGGAGAACATAGTGAAGGCACATTGTCCACAATTATGTGCCTATTGTACTGCTGTAAAGGGTGCCATGCCCTCTGCAGCCCACTGCAATCACACCATGCCTACTTTCTGTCATCAATGTGCAGGGTACTACAACATAGCGGGATATTCTAGGCAAGTGTGTTTGTGGATGACACATGGGTTCAGGATGTATTCCGGGTAATAGTAGGGTTGCATATTTTGTTCACCAGGCCTTTTGTCAGATGTAGGGGTATGGCTTGCCAACACAGTCCCTTGGCTGACTGACATCTGTACTCCTCATGAGGTGGACATTGTGACATATAAGATGGACACCATATAGGAAAACTCCAAAATCCGCTCCCCAACATGTTCAGTGGTTAGACACTCACAGCCACTTCTACACAGGCTCTGACAGTCAAACACAAACACACACACCTGCCATGTCCTGGAATACATCCCCTACCTAACTAGTGTATCACACTACAGCATTACTCAGTTACAGCACACACTACAGAGAACACTGGGTTACTGCAGTCCGAGAGGTGTATTCCTAGGTGAGTGACATCAGCAGGATTGCCAAAGGTTGTCATGTGAATTGTAAAGAGTGTGCATACTCTAAAAAGCATTGTTCTTGTCTCAGGCAGACAGAGACATACACACAGTTGGTCACTCTTGGAATAGAATCCCTACCTAATTAATTGATCACACTAAAGCAATACACAGTTACAGCATTTTT
>NC_056729.1:401276653-401324403 GCF_019279795.1 Protopterus annectens | reverse complement strand
TGTGCCACATAGAAGGATTTCCTGACTGTTGTGGCGATGTGGTTATCAAAGGTGAGACCACTGTCCACCTGTGTCCTAAGTCTCTTATCACACTTTCTGTGTTTAGTGTACTGCCACCTATATGGTAATTCATGGATACATGTTTTTTCCCAAAGGAGATAACAATACATTTCTTGGCATTGAGCTTGAGCCCATGGCTCTGGCACCAAGCATCTGTTTCTGTAAGGCCCTTTTGTAGAGTATCCACATCATTTGGGGATTCAATAATGGCTCCCAGTTTGCAGTCATCTGCAAACTTTGTTAGCTAGAGTCCCTTAATGTTGACCTGTACTTCAGAGAAGTAGATGCCAAACAAGAGCGGCCCCAGGACTGAACCCTGCGGTACTCCACTTGTCACTTGTCTGGAGCTGGATTTGGAGTCGGCTACTTTTACAGTGTGGGTTCTATCAGTAAGCCATTTAGCAACCCATTGGGTGACATAGGGATTAATGCCCAACTTAGTAAGTTTATCTATGATTCCAGAGTGGGGGATGGTGTCAAAGGCCTTGGCAAGGTCTAGATAGGCTGTGTGGACCACCTTACCCTTGTCCATGGCTCTGGAGACTGATTCAAAGAAGTCAATCAGGTTCAGGAGACAAGATCGGCCCTTCACAAACCCAAACTGGGTGGGGTCCAGTGTTTGAAGGTTGCCAATGTCTTTGTTTATAAGTTCCATGATAATACGCTCCATGGCCTTGCAGATAAGGCTTGTCAGACTGATGGGACGGTAGTTTTCGGGATCCAAGGTGGATCCCTTATTGTGGATTGGGATAACTGTAGCTCTGCGCCACTCAGTGGGCACGAAACCTGAGGTGAGGCTATGATTAAACATGACACTTAGGTGAGGTGCCAGTTCATATTGTAGTTCATGTAGTACACAGCCGGGATATCATCTGGTCCCATGGATGCTGTATTCTTGGCTTTAGAGTGCGTTTTGTACCTGTGTGGCCGTTATTACTGGAATTTGGCAATCTTCCGGTATTGAGATGGGCCATTTAGGGGTGAGGGGTGAAGTTGGCACTGAATCGATCTGCCAAGATATTGGCAATATCCTTTGGATCAGTATATTTAATGCCATTCTGTTTTAGCTCAGCGCAGATCTGAGCATTGCCATTTAGATTCTTGACATAGTTATAGAATGCTTTGTGGTTGTCTTTGGAATCTTTGGCAATTTTATTTTCGTAACTAGCTTTGGAGGATTTTATGAGGCATCTCAGTTTCTTACTGAGGCCAGTAAGGGAGTTTTTTGCATCCTGGGATTTTCCTCTTTTCTGCAAAAGTTTCTTCCTTTTGTTGTAAAGTTTGTTTATGGCAGGGGACCACCAGCTTGGCTTCCTTTTTTTGGATGAGAGCATTTTGGTTCTATTTGGGATGGCACGATTCATGCATGAGTGGATGTGCTCGTACAGTGCCTTAGTGTAGGATTCAGCAGTTGAACTTTCAGTTCCCGTCTGCATGGGTGTTATGAAGTTTGTCACTTCTGACTTGAGTAGCATGAAGTTGGCTTTGGAGAAGTTTTTTATGGTGGTTTCTTTACTGGGAGGTGGGGTGGGACGTGGATGTTAAGGGTGATTAGCGTATGGGCGGACCTGACTAACGAGGGGTAACCATAGGTATGGAGCATTGATTTCCCATGTTGGTAATGACCAGGTCTAGGATATTGGAGCCCTGGTGGACTATGGATTAGTTGATCCAGGGCATTGGAATTTATGAATTCCAAGAACCGTTCTTAAAGGTGTTGGGACATGAGTAGTTTTCCCAGTTAATGGCAGGTAGTTAAAATCACCCAGTATTAGGTGTTTGGTTCTATCTTAATATTTTCCAGTATGTTTAGAAAGGTGTAGTGAGAATCTTGGCGTATGGTGGGGGATCTGTAGCAAGCTACAATTTGGATTGCAGTCTTACCTAGTGTTAGTTGCACTTGGAGAATTTCAGACACATTGTGTTGGCCAACTAGCCTGGTGGTGTGAATATCCTTGGTGAATATTGACACTCCTCCACCTTTAGTGTTGCGGTCCTGGTTTGGTGGTGAAAAGTGTGGTAAGAGTTGTAGCCTGGTATTGCAGGGTGCTCTCTGGAGCCTTGAACCAGGTCTCAGTTACTGCACAGATATCGATGTTCTCCATTTTAGGAGTGCCTCGAGAGTGCATTTTGAGGTTTAGACTTCTAGCATTGAGTAGCGTTACCTTCAGATTTTGCATGCTTGTACCTGTTACGGTGGTGGTTTTGTCCTTTGAAGTTTGCCTAAAAGGCACTATAGGGTGGCAAGAGCCTTAGCCAGTAACCTGAATCCCAGGGCGACAGGTGCAGACCATCTCTGGCAAAGCATCGTGGTCTGTCAATCATGTCATCCCAGGCAGACAGATACTGGATCCCCTTTGAATGACACCATAAGCTTAGCCAATTGTTGAAGTCAATCATTTTATCCTTATATTGTGGTATCATTCTGGGCGAAGGCAGGATGCTACTCAGGGCTAGGGTCATACCTGCCTGGGCCACATGATCCGAGAGCTCTTCCATGTCTCTTTTCATGTAGTCCAGGAGAGTGCGTCTCAGTCATTCACTCCAACATGGACAATGACAGAGTCATATTTGTACTTGTTGTGGAGTGACTTGAGTGCATGCGTTATGTGGTGGATCCTGGCACCCGACAGCAGCTGACTGTAATTTTCTCCTTATTCAACCTGGTGAGAGAGACATCAGTGTGCCGGACTATAGAGTCACCTATGACTAAAGTGTTAGGTACATTGTCTTGCCTTAGGGGCTGTTGCTGGGTGGCACACTGGTGTTGTGAACTATGTGACACTTTGGTTGTGATTGGTGTTTGTTTGCGTTTCAGCTTCAGAGGTCTTTGTTGCTTGGGCAGGTTACAGTTAAGGGCCTCTGCATATGTGGATTTAGTGTTGCTATATGTGGGTGTGACATCTGCAACAGTGATATGGCAGCGAAACAGTAGGTGTAGTACACGTGCCTGTCCGCATGAACAGGTGTCAGCGTAAACACAGCCACACTCTTTCAGAGACTCACACACATTGACACACTTGGCAGGGTCAGGAATACACTTCCTCACTAGTTAGTTTGCCACAATACAGTACTGTGCAGGTATCAGATGCACCACAGGTGTTATCCAAAGGTTATATGGGCAAAGGGTATGTGGAAGTGTCTGACATCAAACAGCATGCTTCAGTATGCAAATGGAGGTCATAGTGAGCATGAATGTGGTCAAAAGCATCATACATCACACACACACACACACACACACACACACACACACATACACATGTTTCCAGTACTGACATGCATGCATGCATTACTTCATGGGTGCGTAGTGGTTGACTGTGCCAGATGGCTATAGAAGGCTAGGTGAAGGGTATACCTTGGCATCAGGCCACATGACAATGATCTACAATGTGGCTCAGGGGTGTAGTGTCTGGATTGGCCCACACAGGTGGGTATTGTATTTACCATCCAGTCACCTGGGTAAATATTGTGTGTGGCCATTGCTATTCAATGCTTGCCACGTATGTGTTCTTTAGTCCATGACATGGACACTGTCTGGGATGTGCACATGTCCCACATGCATGGACAGAGACATGTGAAGCTGTAGCTGGGGTGTCTGGCCCATGTTGTGTACACAGATTGTTATAATCAGATGTGCTTGTCCTGGCCTCATGTGCTGAGAAGAGGTAATGGACAGCAGATTGACCCTGCACCTACATTGATAGCATGATACAGGTAGGTATTCCCTGGTGTCAGTGGCATCTGTCCATACAGGGCATGTGTATAAGGCATGGTATGTCCTTTGTGGGTCACATTTGATGGCACCACAGGTGTTGCAGGAGTCCAGTGGGGAGCATAGTGATGGCACACTGTCTGCATGTACGTGCATATTTTACTGATGGACAGGGTGCCCTGTCCTCTGCCATCCACTGCAATCACACCATGGTTACTATCTGTGGACAATATGCAGGGTACTACCAACATAGTAACTGTTGCCTAGGCAAGTGTGTTTGTGTATGAGACATGGGTTGAGAGTGTTCTCTGTGTAATACATGGGTTGCTACTTTGTTTGCCAGGCCTTCATGTCACATGTAGGGCTATAGATAGCCACCCCAGCCTCTCAGCTATTTCACATCTGTTATCCTTGTAAGGTGGACATTGTGACATATAATAGAGCCACCATATAAGAAATGTGCAAACCTGCTCCACAATGAGTCCAGTTGTTACACACTCACAGCCACCTCGACACAGGATACAAATGAAAAACACAAACACACACACCTGACATGTCTGGGATTAGGACTCCTACCTAACTAGTTTATTACACTACAGCATTCCACAATTATAGGATGCAGCACAGAGATTACTGGAGTACTCCTTTCCCAAAGGTGTATTTCACAGTGAATGACATCAGCAGGCTTGCCAAAGTAGGGCATTTGATCTGTAGTGTGTGTGACTAGCCTAAAATGCATTGTTCCCTACACAAACATACACACTTGCCATGTGTGGGACTAGAATCCCTACCAAAGTACTATATCACACTACATCATTATGCTGTTATGGGATGCGCCACGGAGGTCATTGGACTACACCATTTCCAGAGGTGTATTTCAGAGTGAATGACATCAGCTGCCTTGCCAAAAGAAGGCATTTGATCTGTAGTGAGTGTGACTAGACTAAAATGCATTGCTCCTTACACAAAGAAACACACACAAACATTCACACTTGCCACGTGTGGGACTGGAACCCCCACCAATGTACTACATCACACTACAGCATTACACTGTCATAGGATGCACCACAGAGATTACTGGGCTACACCTTTCCCAAAGGTGTATTTCACAGTGAATGACACCAGCAGCCTTGCCAAAGTGGGGTATTTGAATTGTAGTGTGTGTGACTAACCTAAAAAACACTGCTCCCTACACAGACACACACAGTTGCTATGTCTGGAATTAGAACTCCTACCTAACTAGTTCATCACACTACAGCATTATGCAGTTATAGGACATGCCACAGGGATTACTGTGCAACACCTGTCCTAAAGGTGTATTTCACAATTAATGAATCAGCAGTCTTGCCAAAGAAGGGCATTTGAATTGTAGTGAGTGTGACTAGCCTAAAAAGCATTGCTCCTTACACAGACACACACACACACACACACACACAGTTGCTATGTCTGGGATTAGAACTCCTATCCAACTAGTTTATCACACTACAGCATTACGCAGTTATAGGATGTGCCACAGAGATTACTGGACTACACCTTTCCCAAAGGTGTATATCATAGTGAATGAAATCAGCAGCCTTGCCAAAGTAGGACATTTGAATTGTAGTGAGTGTGACTAACCTAGAAAGCATTGCTTCCCTACACAGACAGAGACACACACAAACACATTTGCTATGTCTGAGATTTGAACTCCTAACTAACTAGTTTATCACACTACAGACATACACAGTTATAGGATGCGCCACAGATATTACTGGGCTACACCTTTCCCAAAGGTGTATATCACAATGAATGACATCAGCAGCCTTCCCAAAGTAGGGCATTTGAGTTGTAGTGAGTGTGACTAGCCTAAAAAGCATTGCTCCCTACACAGACAGACACACCCACACACACACACACGCACACACACACACACACACACACACACACACACACACACACACACACACACACACACACACACACAGAGTTGCCAAGTCTGGGATTAGAATTCCTACCTAACTAGTTTATCACACTACAGCATTATGCAGTTATAGGACATGCCATGGAGATTACTGAGCTACACCTTTCCCAAAGGTGTATATCACAGTGAATTACATCAACAGCCTTGCCAAAGTAGGGCATTTGAATTGTAGAGAGTGTGAGTAGCCTAAAAAGCATTCCTCCCTACACAGACAGTGAGAGAGACACACACAAACAGTTGCCATGTCTGGGATTAGAACTCCTACCTAAGTAGTTTATCACACTACAGCATTATGCAGTTTTAGGACACACCACAGAGATTACTGGGCTACTTAATTCCCAAAGGTGTATTTCAAAGTGGATGACATCAGCAGACTTATCATAGTTGGGCTTTGGGGAGGGCAGTGTGTGTGCATGGGCCATAATCCATTCATCTAGAGGTTGACACACTACATGCAGGCACACGCAGGTTTATATTCCACAGGTACGTGTATACAGCTGCTAGATGACTACTGCTTTGTACAGTCATGTTGCACAGCTGGCACTTGCACCACATAGTCTGTAATGCTGATGGATACCAGTGGCTAATTTCTACAGTGAGTGACATTTACACATCGTGTGCTTGTAGCCTTTTGGCTGTGTGCTGGGTTGGACAGGCCTCATGATGGCTGGCTCTTTGTCACAGTCACTCTCTTCCATGCATACTGTGTATGTCTACTTTTGGCATATTATAGTGTGTTGTCCGTGAATATAATTCTATCCTATCCAATGTGTGTGCAAAGCAGGACTGGTGCATACTAAGGAGTGTATGCAGTAATGTCTGCAACTGTCAGATATGTCTGGACCGTTGTTGTTTGCAGACATGGGCTTAATTTCTCTAAGTGTGTGAGCATGCCCAGTATGCCCTTCTGTATTGAATGTGTGGATGCATTCCAGGTAGTTTGTACTCCAGTGCAGGCCTTTGTGTTGTACACCTACATGTAGCAAACTGTTTCTGCAGGGTATCCATAGATCATTTGGCAATATGAGGTCAAATTGTGCAAGGGATAGTGTGTAATGTAGGTGATTGTGTCTGTGCTGCTTCTGCAACATGGTACTGGTGTTGGCAGAGATATTCAGACATGTGTACTGTTATACACTGTGATGTTTTATGTCCTCAAGTACTGTCAGGTGGGCATTCTTGCTCACAGTGATGTCCAGGGGAACAAGGGTGAATGTAGTTGTATCCACTATTGTGGGCAAACGCCTACATATTCATGGACAGTTATGCCGTTCTGGAGGGGGAACTGCAGACACTTGCTACTGGGTCTGTGTATCTAGTTCAGCACCTTGGTACAGTGCTTGCAATGGATCTCATACTTGTACATCCATCAACATGACAGTATGGCCTTATCTTGCTGTGACAATACCTCACAGCTGTACAGATTCACACAAGTTACCCAGAGGCAGGGGTCATAAGTCAGGACATTACCCCTATTGTGGTGTACAGGCAGGTTTGTAGCCATCCAATTATGTCTTAGCAGCCAGAGATAGTGTGTGCACACAGCTGTGTGCCAGACCCTACACATTCCATGCTGCCCATGCTATCACCCCCCCTGTATTATTCTATCCTCTTCCATACATTATGCATACATTCTCTGATACTTTCCTTAAGGTTATCACCTCATCACAACTGTGTTTTGGTGTTGGTCCATAGCTCATGCAGTGGGACATGGTGGACATGTTACTGTGGTTTGTCCACATGGCCTTGCATATGGCTTATGTGGAGTGTATGTTGTTATTTGGGTGTCCATGACATAACAGGCATTGGCATTATGTGTGAGACACAGGCCTTTGGCAGAGGCCTGTAGGCCATTTGGTGGTGATGTGGGCGAGCTGTGGTAGGCCATTGCATTTTGTCAGTCCTACAGTCCCAGACTGCCATACAGTATATTCCCCTGGGGTGACAGGGTAGGTGTGCTAGGTGTTCATGCCAATACTTTCTATCAGTATTGATCAGGTGGTGTGGCTGCTGACAGGGTACTACCTACAGCTAGGAACACACCTGCATGGGACACCTGCACTACATGCTACATTCTTTCGCTATTGCCATATACAGGTGGGGGTCATATTGTACCTATTCCCAACAGCAGGGATACAACCAGAGAGGTACCTGTGGGTTTTGTTTGGGTGAGCTGGGTGCATGTGGGCTATGGACACTACTTTCATCTGACTCACAGATATACATGGGGCATTCCAGTTATGCTGGCATGTGCAGGTACATCAGCTGTTTCCCAATGCATCAGTCCTATCACCTTTGTGATCTGCAAGTGTTTGGACAGACAACACTGGTATTCCCTACTACATGCCCAGATAATGTGATGCATACCTGTATGCACAATTCCAAGGGTGTGTCCATTTCACAGTTACACATTATATACTGTATGTCTGGGGTACTTTCCCCTGTGTACTGCTTGCATATCTATCCCAACAGCCATGCCATGTCACTCTTTCAGATGGTGACACATATTACCACCATACATTTACAACAGCTTACTGCTAGCATGTGTTATATTGGGGGGAATTGACTTTGGCACTGCAGTTGTGAGTACTTGGCCCTGTCATTGGCAGTAGTGGGCAATGGCCACCAGGTCAAACCTCAACATGCATGCATACTGACCACTCTCACACAATATGTAACTCACACCAGCCTAGCACACACATATCTGCATATTGTACATATCCTACAATCTATCCTGCTACATTGGCCACATCTGGTCATCTGTGTTCCACTGGTATTATACCTACACATACATATTACTACATGTCTACATCGGATTGGGGGAGCACACCAGACTGTTACTACATTTCTACATAGGATTGTGGGAGGGGGCACACCTGACTGTTTCTACATTTATACACAGGACTGGGGGGCACATCTGACTTTTTCTACATTTCTACATAGGATTTGGGGGGCCACACCTAACTATTTCTACATTGCTACACAGGATAGGGGGGACACACCTGATTGTTACTACATGTCTACATAGGATATGGGGGGCACACCTGACTATTTCTACATTGCTACACAGGATTGGGGGGCCACAACTGACTGTTACTACATTTCTACATAGGATGGGGGGGTACACCTGACTGTTACTACATGTCTACATAGGATATGGGAGGCACACCTGACTGTTTCTACATTTATACACAGGATTGGAGGGGCACACCTGACTGTTTCTACAGTTATACACAGGATTGGGGGAGGGGCACAACTGACTGTTTCTACATTTATACACAGGATTGGGGGGACACACCTGACTGTTTCTATGTTTCTGCATAGGATTGTGGGAGGGGGCACACCTGACTGTTTCTACATTTATACACAGGATTGGGGGGGGCACACCTGACTGTTTCTACATTTCTACATAGGATATGGGGGGCACACCTCACTATTTCTACATTGCTACACAAGATTGGGGGGGGGCACACCTGACTGTTACTACATTTCTACATAGGAGTGGGGGGCACACCTGACTGTTACTACATTGCTACACAGGATTGGGGGGCACACCTGACACTTGTACACATTTGCTATGTCTGTACTAGTATGTCAGGTACTCCATTTCATTCTGTTTTCTAACATATCATGCTGACTAGTGGCATATCAGTGTACTATAGGTCTTACATTTGATTGACCTACATATTAGTTTCTGACTTCCTAACTCTCAGAACTAACATCCCACTGCCTGACCTGATGTAGTCTGTCTGTGTAGGCTTGCGGGGGGAGGTTACCCCTAGGCATCATTCAGAGGCCTTAGCACAGCCTTTCATTGTGTTTGTCTACACCTGTCCTGCTGGCTGTGACTGTTGTTGGGTATGCGAACCTCCCTGACTGGCATGTGTGTGTCATATGGACACACATGTGGCCCAGCACATTTCATGCAGTGGGTTTTGTCACCATGTGTAGTACTGGCTACTGTGGTGACACCAGTATTTGTTACAGATCTCATGCTACCACTATAGATTTCTACTATCTGCTGGCATCCCATTCAGCCACACGATTTCCTTGCATGCTCACATCCATATCATAGATGCAGGTAACAACACATACTGCTACATTCGGCAATTGGTAAGTTGAGTGACTTACCCTGTGGGTGTGCCAGTATTGAGGGTGGTGCTGGAGGGCTGTCTATGTCGGATGCACATAGTACACTCTCTACACATGGTTGACCACAGGTAGTGTCATGTTTGGCATCCCTTTTACTGTATGTTCAAGTCAGAGAGATATGTCATTCCCTGGGTCCCTCCTGTGTCAGTGTATGTGCTATGCATTGTGTCTTTGTCAAGGCCAGGGCATACTGGGCATGCCTCATTCTGCCTACTGGGGCAGGCTCAGGTTGTTCCTCCTCTGAATCACTCTGTCCCTGTGCAGGCCTTGGCAATGGTGGGGGGCTGTGTTGCCCTGTCCCGTGCTGTTCCTGCTGCAGCTGTTTCCACAGAATCATGTTGTGTAGCATGGCACATATGATGACAAATTGAGTACATGTAGCTGGTGAGTACTGCAAGGCTCCACCGGATGTGTCCAGGCACTGGAACTGTGACTTGAGCATCCCAAACACATGCTCTATTATAATTCTGGTCTGTGCATGTGCCTCATTATGGAGTTCTTGTTTGGGTGTGTGTGCATTTCTGATGGGTGTCATCAGCCACGGCTCTAGTGTGTAACCAGCATCCCCCACTAAGTAACCGTAAGGGATGTCCCCATTGGCTAATCTCTGGTACAGCTGCATCATATGCCAGATGTGGGCATCGTGATAGCTTCCAGGGCAGCCAGCACACACATTCATTATTATGCCGTGGGCATCGCATATGACCTGGCAGTTGATGGAGGGGAAGCCCTTGCAGTTGATGTACACCCTATCTTGTTCACTGGGTGGTGCTTTGATGCATATGTGCGTGCAGTGTATAGCACCCAAAATCTCAAGGTATTCTGCTATTTGGTGGAAGAGATGCATATTGCTGGCCGATGCTCATGGGTGTTGGGGAAATATACATACTCACCGGCATGTGCTGACATGGCATCCAGGAACTGGTGGAGTACCCTGGATGCTGATGCCAGTGAGACCCCATGATATCCCCAGTTGGTCTTTGGAAGGTACCTGTAGCTAGTATTCTTAGGCCTACACATACTTTGGTATCCACTGGGATGGGTTCCCCTCTGTTAGTTCTGTATGTGAGGTGTAGCCGGCACAGCTCAACAATTTGCTGTAGGAGGTCCCTATCCACCCTATGGCGCTCCACTATCTCCAGCTCATGTAGCCCCTGGTAGGTTACTCTGGGTCTGTACACTCTTCTCCATCTCCTCATTGTGTGTTGGTTGACAGCGTTCTCATCCTAGAAACAAAAAAGAAGAAAGAAACAAAAAAGAAACGGCTGCGGGTAAAACCAAGGTGCAAAAAAAATAAGTAAAAATATAAACACAATGCACCAAGGTAACACACAATAATGTTTAATGAAAACAAAAAGTAAAAGACATGTCTGATGAAGCAACTATTGTTGTGAAAGCGCTCACCTCTGTCTTTTACTTTTTGTTTTCATTAAACGTTATTGAGCATTCTCATCCTCACCACCCTCAGCCTCTTCTACATGTTGTTGTATGATAGCTATTGCAGCCCCTATCATTTTGTTGTTTTTGTTTGTTAAAAGTTCTCCGCTTATATACACCAGTGGTGTAGAGTATGTGAGAAAAACCAGAGGAATAGGTGTTTGCATAGTTTATAGTAGTGTTCTGGGCTGGGCTGGTCTGCTGATTCTGATACAGTTCACCTGCCAGCTATGCTAGCTATCCTAGATTACCCCCCTACTGCTGTTTTCCCTTCCCATTGCCTTCCTATTTAAGCCGGGGGTCGCGCTCCACATACACAATACTCAAATGTGCACAGAACTGCTATTTCCTGGTTTACTTTTTTTCCCCTTTAAAACCTGGTGCACGGTGCACACACTCGCTTAGGCAATGTAAAGAGTGCTAGGCAGCTTCAGACACACACCCTTGCTTAGCTCTGCTAAGCTAAGGGAAACCCGAGCCACAGGGCTCCAATCTGTTTGTAGTATACGTGACACACTCTCTATGATGTCAGCTAATTCCTAGGCTTGCACCAAGCTATTCCTGCTCTTACACTGTTGGGTGCTGACTAGCATGTAGGGGAAATCTGGGATTCAGTATCATTCCCTTCATTTGCATAGATTGCCTGCTGATGCATAGTTACAGGTCCCACACTGAGCCTTCCCCCTTAGCTGCCACTATTCACTGGCCAATGTTGTCTTCTGCCTGCCATTCAGTATAATGTCAAAATAGTGATTTTGGTTAGAATGTTTATTTTATTTATTTTTTTTTCCTATTTTTCACCCGATCCCGTTTGCACGCCGATGCCCTACGCTTAAACAGCCGAGATTGGCTAAAAAAAAATAAAAGTTGATTTTTTTATTTTTGCAATTGTTTTCCATGCCAATGGCCTTATATTTGGCCATTGGCATGCTTTCTACATAATATCCACCCTTTTTTGGAGCTGTCATGGCTCCGTTTTGTAGTTTGCAGGAATGTACTCTATTACTGGTGGAGTACATTTTGGCAGATTACACTAGTCCTGCACGGCCGGCTTCCAGCTTCCTGGATCACAAATTCACCTCATTTGCATGGATTTCTCCTGCAAATCAGGTAATTTGCATACAGGGGCTGAATCCATGCAGAACTAGTGCAGGAGCACTCATGCATATCCCTACAGCTTATTCCTGGATCGCACGGCAGACATACTGCCTGCTGAAGCTCCTGCACTAGTCCTGCACACTGTGCAGGGCTTGCTGAATCCGGGGGAATGTATCTATGTTTGATAACAGTATTACCTGAAGTTGTCTGGTATAGCCATGAGCACATCTTTTGCCAATAGCTACACCAAAATGGTGATGGGCCAGTGGGAGATCAATAATGTTATTTCGTCTGAATATTGTAAGGAAATATGTTTATATCATCATTTTGTGGATGATATTTTTATTTTGTGGGGAGGAAAGGTGGATCAATTATATGGGTTTTTAAATTACATACAACATAGCTGCTCCTTTCTATCTTTCTCTATGAATATGTCAGCCACCAAGATTTAATTTTTAGATATAAAAATATGCTGGGATGAGGAAGTGGTGTTTTATACTAAATTGTATAGGAAAGACTACCATTGCAATTCGCTGTTACGTCAATCAAGCATGCATGGCCCCTACATTTTTAAGAATGTAACAATGGGTCAGTCCATGAGTATGTCTAGACTTAATGCAAGGGACAATGATTTTGTGAATGAGATGGAGAAGGTAGATAAGACCCTTAGAAAGAGGGGGTATAAGAACTATGAAATACAAATAGCCAAGTGTAAGACACTTGGGTTGCAGGATACTAAGGCTAAGCCTTTTTTCTCATCTCAAATTAACATCATGAAAGCTAGGAGAACTAGAAAAGACCATTAGCAGTTCCTATGGTATTTAGCACTAATACACCCACACTTAAGTGTGTTATAGTGAGAAACTGGAATATATTAACCAGCGATGGCACTTTACAAAATATTGTTGGTGAACGACCTAGATATTATGGGTCTATATTAGAACACCGAATGTTGAAAATTTCGAGTGTTCTAATATCGACCTGTTCTCAGCGAACACTGAAAATATCGAAGAAACAGAAAAACAATTTTTTTTCTAGGGAAAGAATTTGGTTGTCCATTTCTGTTGCTTCGGTATTTTCAGTGCTGTGGTGGAAAGTTACAGGCCGGGTTCAGGTAAGTGTGCAATTGTGTGGACATGAGGGTTAGGGCGGGTTAGGTGAGTTAGGGTTAGGGCATGGGTCAGGTAAGTGTGCGATTGTGTGGACGTGAGGATTAGGGCAGGGTTGGTGAGTTAGGGTTAGGGCGCGGGTGAGGTGACTGTGTAATAGTGACAGACCTGAGGGTTAGGGTTTGGGTTAAGGTAAGTGGATAGTCAGTGGTGTATGTATAGTTTAGTGTAGGGTTAGGTGTAAGAGTTTAGGTGTATGTGTGTGGATTGCTGTTTGTTTGGTGTGCTTGTGTTGTGTGTATGTGTTTTGGAACAGCAAATTTTTTCCCTAGAAAAAAAAATTGCTGTTCTGAATGTTCAATGTTTTGAATTTTCGATTCATAGGGTGCGATATTAGAACACTCGAAATTTTGAATGTTCGGTGTTCTAATATAGACCCGATTTTATTATAAGAAGTCTCTTAAGAGGCTGCTATGTTATCCTAGGTGTGATGTGGTGGTTAAGTGTTTAGTTAATGTTAATTATACCAGGAAGTGCAATAATTATGTCTTCTGTGATTATATAGATATTACAGATAAGTTTATACACACTGATACTGGCAGAGAATACAGATTCTCTGGAGATGCAGACTGTAATACCAAGAATATTGTTTATATGGCTTATAGTATGACCTGTTATTCATTTTATATTGGAAAGTCAAACAGGAGGTTGAGAGAAAGGATCTGTGATCACTTGTATTGTGCACAAGAGGGCAGTTATTTACAGTGATTGCTTAACATATGTTGCAGGAAGTTAGCATGCATATGTTTAAGTGTTTAGTAGTGAAAGTTATGCACAAAAATGCACATTTGAGTGACATCTAGAATGACACTGAGAAAGTTGAGTTAAAGTGGATATTGAGACTTAGGTCTCATTTGGGCAAGGTGCTGATTCAGTATTTATCTTTAAATCACATTTTAAAGGGACGTGGAATAAGAAGGAAGTGACTGCTGCTGCTGAGGTGATTATGGTCATTTAGCAAATAATGTGTTTTACTCATTGGTTGAGTGGAAAGTTTTAATTGAATTAGTTGTATTTATATATGCGTAGAGATGTGATGTTATTGTCTGATGAAGCGATTTACTCACAAAGGCACTCACAATAAAAGTTTATTTAGTTCACTACTTGTTATACTTGTTTGTATGTACTATAAATTTATTAGTATATATTGAGTCACTTTTTCAATGCTGAGGATTTCCTTGGATATTAGATTGTTTTCTGTTTTCTCTGCACTGTTTTATTGCTGCGGGATGTGTGTTTTTCATTTGAAAGTTTATTAATAACATATATCCTTAATCCTTGCACTAACTGCCAGAATATAAAAAAAGCTTATCAACCAGCACATTTTTTGGGAAGAAACTGAAATAACCAGAGAAAACTGAAAGGGACACAGGGAAAACATTCACATTCTATGCAGATTCTAACCAGTGCTGAGGACTGACCCCCAGTCTCTGGCACTGTGGGACAGAGATCTTAACCTCTGTACATCATGCTATAGTAAAGCACAGGAAGGTAATATACAACCACAAGAATATCAAAGGTAAGGTTTACAAATAGTGATGGCAATTTGAAAATAGAAAGAATATTTAGGCAGGTATTGGGTATGTGCTGAAAGTTAGGAAGACCACTTGAACATGATTAAGGAGTTGTTAATGAGCTGTTTCCTGTGGTCTGGCAGTGCAAGGTTTGATTCCCTCAGCCTTCATTGTTCCCAGGCTGAGTGTGCAAAAGGTCTGTGGAGATCAGTGCTCTACCCTAGAAAACAAATAGTACTAAAAAAAAAAATAAAATAAACAAACAACGTATCAGTGGTTTAAGATATGAAGTATAAATTCATGATCTGATTTGAACATAGTAGTGCAGTACTGTATAATGAAAACTCAAAACAGTTGCTAAATAGAAGCAAATACATAAAAATTAGTAGGACTCCAATGAGGCATGTGCCATAAAGATTCAATATGGAGAATCATATCAACAGTCTTAGGCAAAATATAGCTGGCCTAGCATGTGCCCAAGAACAGTGAATGCATAGCACTGGAAGACAACATCGAAGAGAAGACAGGAAAGGTTTAATAGTGCATACAATCAAGCTATGTGAGCTTAAAGAAACTGTGAATGTCTTTATTTAAGAAAACCACATAAGCAAACAGACAAAGTAATCTACACACCTCCAGTGGAAAACAGAAGGTTGGATGAATTGCAAATAAGACTGTGTTCATGCAACCCTACCCCAAGTACTGACAGGAAGCAGTAAATTGACAGATTAGAAATACTATAGATAACATAGAGCTAAGTCAACAAATAAGGTATTTAAATTATCCTGTAGAGAAATACAAATACACACAAGCATCATCATACATGTTTAATAAAATGCATGTGCTGCACAGATATATACATGTAAACAGATAACAGTCATAGATACTAACATTGCAATAAGATAATCAGCACAATATAGACACATAACCAATTACATCTAGCATTGCTGAACATATAGCAAACACAGCACAAAACTGGACAGGGTTACAATCCTGGACCAGTGATAGACATATGACTGTCAGAGCAGACATGCACCTCAGAAAGACCAACATAGACACACATGCAGAATTTAGGATCCCAACAGGAAGAGCTCAACAAAATAATGGGATACAGAATACAGGATAAATACTCACTATCATAATAAGACACAGAAGCATGTTGTGACAGAGATAGGTACAGAAAGCACAAAGGATGATAATGAGGTCTAAGATGATATCCTGTAGCACAGGAACAGCCACAGTGTAATGCAAAGCTAACTGTCCTTCACAGCACACACTTTGTGTGGATTGTGATACTGAGTTATTGAAGTGAGCACAGGGGGGAGCAGTATGAATATTGTCTGAAGCTCTAACACAGCATATAAGGTCACACATAGGCTTGTAATGTGACAGCAGGAAACACCATCCATTTACATCACTTACATTGAATAACATGAAGCAGATTTTCAAGTCCCTGCATGGAGACAGAAGAAATGCTTTGACATTTACTATATGCCCTGATTGTAGCAGTACAAAAGAAACATATACTTTAATCTTGAGTTCTCTCCACATCATCAACTATGACGGTGGCAAGTTGAAATGTTGTGGTATAGTATTTCTGTATTTAAGAAAAGTTAAGTAGCACTCCTGCTTTGCACTAGCAACACATGTCCTCACAGTATGTTTTACTGCCCGGATAACATTCACACGTCCATTAGAACCTGAGTATCTTAGATAGATTGTGGTAGTCTGGATTCCCATTCTTCTACACATTTGGGAAATTCTTGACCCACATCTGGAGGACCATTATTAGAAGTCACAATATCTGGAACCTCCTTCTCAAAGAAATTATTTAAGTAGCAAAAAACATAAAGAGACTAATATTTCTCATTTAAGTTACTTCAAGATAAACCAAGTAACCTTCAGACAGATTGGATAAGCCAGCAGTAAACTGATTCCATTGGTTGTTTAGAATTTCATGTGCAGTTACTACTTTTTTCACATTATGTTTGTGAAACATGTGAATTTGAAACTATCATCTCAATTTATTGAGACATTCCTGGCCAAAACATGATGAAGGATGTACTTGCTTTGCATTTAACTATCCCAAGAACAGCCTGGTCAATTTTCTCTCTGGCATTCTCTTTTGCATTTGGTTAGGCATTATTATTTTTTTGAAATTAATCAACAAACCTTGAACATTATCAGCCTCATCAAGATATGTATAATTTATTTGCACTTGAAGTGGAATCTTTTTCTTTCCTCCAGACCATATTGACATTACTATCACCCAGCAATTGCATTCAACTGTCTGTTTCTGAACATTATGCAAATTGTTGCACCTTTCCTCAGATATCAGATGCCAGGAGACAATGACCATAACCTTCAAGTCATGATTAAGCAATGTATCTTTGCTGTTTGAGACTAGCCCTGCTTAGTGCATCTGCAGTATCCGTTTCCCTCTCAAGCTTGTAAACAATTGCCAAGTGAAATGTCTATAAGGAGAAGAGCATCCTCTGCAGACGTAATGGTACTTTCTGTAGAGGCTTTAAAAATATTCTATAATGCCTCATCATCTGTTTCAACCCAGGCCTGCTTACCACACACATACCTGTAGACCACATCACACCTATAAACAATGGACAGATGTTCTCTTTCTATGTCAGCATATCTTGTACAGGAATCGGTCACTTCTCTGGAACCACGGTAACGGCTTGACTTTTCGGAGGTACTGTGTCACAAGTTTCTCTAATGTTGTGAAACTTTTGTGCCAGCACCCATGGACACACCATGACATTCTTAAGCAAGTTTCTTAAAGGCAGAGACAGTTCTGATAGATTATGAATAAGTTTGGATACTTATTCTATTGTGCCTAAAAATCTCAATACAGTTTGTCTATGTGAATTTTTTTTCGGGTCTGTCATAACAACGAAATATTAAATTTAGAGCGCTGGAAACACCAAAAATCCATAATATCGAAACCTTTATTGTGGGGGCTGTGCCCCACACACACCCACTAATTATATATACCAACTCAGAGATCGCACTACAGTGAGGAAAGGGCAAATTAATTTCCCGCTCTTCACTGTTTAGCAATCTCACAAAACACACATCAGTATACTACATTTTCGATGTTTCCAGCACTCGAGATTTTAATTTTTTGTTCATTTGACAGGGACCCATTTTTTTCCATTTGGACTACCGCTCTCATCTATTCAGGACTACGTTAAAAACCTTGATAAGTAAAGGCTACCATTTAACTGCTGTATGCCTCTGAGTAAGCCACTTAAGCAGTCAATACTCTTGAGATGAGCATGAATGAATAAATAAATTAAAGAAATTAAAGAAATGCATACACATAATGCTTGACATCCATATTTGCCATTTGTAATTGTTCAGTTTTAAATTAATTTGTGTCAACCTAACAACTTTTTCACTCTCATTATGCTATGTTTTAGTATCTCTTACTACTTGGGTATAGTCTAATATAGTTCTTGACCTAGTGAGATTTGTGCTAATAGTGTTCCAGTGAATATTAGGGCAATTCCAATTACCCAAAACCAGTACACCATCAATAATATTTGCTGCACCTTCTGGGCCTTCAGGGATTTATGCAGAAGCTGGCAGCTTCTCAAGAAGTACCAAATGGCATTCTCAGGAATTTCTGTCTCCCCAATGAAGTATTGAATATACACAGCCTTAAACTGTCAAAATACAGTTTTGTTCACCAGAGGCCTGGGATAGCATAACACTGAGAAATATTAAGGATGATGCAACATAGAGGCTACCTCTTTATCAGTCTTTTGTCAGTAATAACTTCATTCACATCTTGCAAATCTATGCCAGAGTGGCCCCAGTTTTTGCTGGGTTCCTATCGTGTGATTGAAAATTGTAAATGGCGAATGCGTATTGAGCGAACCCGATTGGTCGAAATGTTGAAACATTGCTTGCGTAACATGGAAATCGCCATAGGGAATATTTTCCCTTTACTTCAATGCAGTGCAATCTCAGAGTAGGAATATTTAAGTAGTGGGGGGTGAAGGGGGTGTTTGCCCTCCTGCCTACAGCGTTTAGGTAAGTATAGTTTTTTATTTATTTTTTTATTATATTTTCGAAATTTCAAACATCGTTCATATGGTGTCGACCATATGGTGTTCGATGTCTGAAACTTTCGAAAATATAATATAGACCCATTTTTGCTAACCTAGTTATGGCCATGTAGAAGGAAAGATATTTAAAAAGACATCACCTTTCTCAAAATATTCTTTTTTATTGCACGTACATTGACATGTGGTTTTCTTGCAGAAAAGGGACAGTGAAGAATTCAATGCATTTGTTGATTACCTCAACACCAGCATGAATTGCTTGAGTGGAGTTGGGGAGAGCTTAAACTACTTAGACATCACTTTGTCCTTTGATTATAATAAAAATACCTTCGCTAGCAAGATCTTTAGAAAGGATGCCTTTGTTAATCAGTACAGCTTACATCCTGATCATATGAAAAAAGGACTTCTAAAAGGGCAGCTGATTACATGGAGTAGGTTAACAGTGGACAATTTAACTTTTTTTGTATGAACTAGGACATATATTCAAACAGATGCTATGGCAGAGTCCACAAAGTATTGAGGGATATACACCATTTGGCTCGTGAACTGTTCAAACTCCTGCCAAACAAGTAATTGCTACAGAAGCATTAGATGCAGGACATCCAGATTCCATAACAGCTTCTTCCCACATGCTATCAGACTGCTGAATAACAAACCCGTAGCCTAACTCGCTACATAGGTAAAACATTTGTGTGCAATATGGCATTGTTGTTTATATAAGCTCTCTGAATAGCTCACTTCAAACATCTCTCTGCACTAGGAAAACTGTGGACTGTTAAGTTTATGGAATATATTGGTGTTGGGTAAGTTTACATGTCTGCCTCTCTTATTTATTATAGTACTGTTTTTGCATATCCTTATATTTCTACTGAGTTTATTCCTGCTTTTGCATGTGTTGTATTTCTGATGTAATTTGTTTTACTTTAGTTACTTTTTGTATCATTTTTTATTATTTTAACTTAATTTAATTATTTTATTAATTTAATCTATCTTCCATCTGGAAACTGTCATTCATATGATATGAGCCTGAGTATCATAATTTCATGCAGTGATACACATTTTTCCTCTGTGTTAATCTGTATGACAATAAAGTTTACTTTGACTTTGACTTACCAAGTTGAAATAATTCTTCATTGACCGTGGCTCCAACAATGATTGGTTAGTCACTACTGAAAGTGAAGGCTTATTGCTTAGGCAAACAAAAGCTTGCCCAATTCTGTCTAAAGGTGGTGTCACACTTTGATTGGTTAGTGGTGAAGGTGTTGTCCCCAGTGTATCCAATCGTGTTTCTTGTAAACAAGCCTTTCCAATTCCATTTCAAATGAAATGTGGTTAATCAAAAATATTATTTCAGAAAACTGGAAGATCATCCTTGAAAACAGTGAACTATCAAAAGTTTTAGGTGAGAAATCCATTTTCACATTTAAAAAGCCTATTAATTTGAGTCTTATGTGTGAGCATCACAGTTCCAAAGTGTTCAGCTCTGCAAAGCACAGCACACCAGGCATCCTCCATTGCACAGGTGCAAACAGTGTAGATTCATGAGCAACTCTTCTTTCAGTTTACACACTGCAAGTTTATTTTTTCAGCCAAGGAAAGATTTGATTGTGAATACAAAAGATGATTAGGTGCCCGAAAAAGAGAGTATACTAGTATTTTTAGCAATCAAAAAGAAAGATGTTAATAATGCATTGGCTAGGTATGCAAATCATTGTGATAATTTTAAGAAATTATCTTTCTCTGTTATTGACTGTTAAAGAAGAGAGTTTTAGCAATGATTTTAAAATGGTCCTAGGGGGGCAGGAAGTAACCTGGCAGATAAAGTTGAGAGCATATCAAGCTCCAGGATTAAATGAAACTATTAATATAAAATGCTTTTTACAGGCAAAAAGACTTTAATAAGTTTTGTGCATGTATATTCCTGTATAGTTTTTATTTAAACTTATGATTTTGTCTTTTCATTGAGAGATCCCATTACAGATATTTGTGTATTTGTGTATGCTGTGACAATACCTACTAGTTCTGTCATTGGTGAATTTTTGACATGTGATTACTTTGGTATGATTTTTAAATCATTCAGTCAAGTCTTTGGAATATTGTCAGAAGATGTTTTTGTGCTGCTATTAAAGAACAAAAGCACTTACAGTATTTACTGTGTCCTGGGTTTTGCTTTAGTTAGTTGGTTTTAGAGTCTTGAATGAAATCTAGGCAATAGTGGCCATAAACTGTTGCAGTACTGAATGGTCATTAAAGTCAGTTATAACAGCCCCTTGTATGGTAATCACTGGAGATTTTGACATAAATATGTTAAAAGTAAACATCGACATATAAGTGAATCCTGAGAAACCCCCTTTTTAATCAGTCCAGTTAAGTATGTACAAACACTAACTCTAAAGACCATGGGTAATGTGAAAGCCATATACTAAGATTCCTAGATTGTTACTAGGCTAACAACTTGGGGGACTTTTTAAGCCTAGTCATATTTTCCCAAAAGAATAATGACAGCCTGTATCCTGTGTACTGTATTTAATTTTTATTTCCAAGCAATACTGCTTTATGGTCAGATCTGACAAGTGAGGACATTACATTCTATGAGAGACATCACTTACAGATGCCTGTGAGTACAAGGTCAAGGATGTTTGTACCCCAAGTAGGAGATTGGGCGAACTGCTCCCATTGTACTAACAAAGTTTAGAAATCACTGGTCTTATGCATTAGAAGTAGTGTAAGATTACCAATCTATAGAGGGGTAGTAGAGACCCCCCCATGAAGATCATAGTGATTTGAACAGTGAGGGACTCTAGTACAGTGAGATAAGTAGTATGGGTTTCCTGGGACATGAAGTGGGATATATAGGTTGCAAGGATATGGTACAAGACTATGTTTGTACTGAGTTGCACATGTATGAGTTCCAGTGGATCATACATTTTAACTAGTCTGGATGTGAGGTTGTTTTTAATGTAGACTGAGTCTCATTCAACTTTAATTCCCTCCCATGCAGTAGCTGGTCTACAGGGGTGAAAGGCATTATAAACTTGCACTACTGGGGTACTCTCTGTGACTTTAAACCATGTCTCCATTATCAAACAGCTATCTACACTCTCCAAGGAGAGTAAGGATTGCAGGGAGTGGGGTTTCTTGTTAAGACTCCTAGCACTGAGCAGTACCACCTTCAGATACTCCTTTGTAGGTTCAGTTAAGCTGAGAGGTTTATCAGTTTGGAATTGCCTAAAAAAAGATACTATGGAGGTAGAAAAGGTCTTTTCTGACACTGAAAAGCCTAGCAGAGATAAGTGCAAACCATCCCTAGCAAAATAGTGTGTTCTGTCAACAATGTCCTCCTAGGCCATCAAATATTGTACCCCCTTATACTGACACCAGAAAATAAGCCAGTTGTTCATCATCTTCTTTCGGCTGTTCCCGTTAGGGGTCGCCACAGTGGATCACCTGTTTCCATTTCTTCCTGTCGTCTGCATCTTGCTCTGTCACACCAACCACCTGCATGTCCTCTCTCACCACAAATCTTATCTTAGACCTTCCTCTTTTCCTGTTACCTGGTAGCTTCATCCTTAGCATCTTTTTCCCAATATACTCAGCATCCCTCCTCAGCACATGTCCAAACCAACGTAATCTTGCCTCTCTGGCTTTGTCTCCAAACCTTCCAATCTGGGCTGACCCTCTAATATACTTATTCCTAATCCTGTCCACCCTCGTCACATCCAGTGCAAATCTTAACATCTTTAACTCTGCCACATCCAGCTCAAACTCCTGCCTTTTTGTCAGTGCCACTGTCTCCAACCCATATAACATAGCTGGTCTCACTACCCTCTTGTAGACCTTCCCTTTCACTCTTACTGGCACTCGTCTGTCACAAATTGCTCTTGACACTCTTCTCCACCCACTCCATCATGCCTGTACTCTCTTCTTCATCTCTCTTCCACACTCACCGTTATTCTGAACTATTGACCCCAAGCATTTAAACTTATCCACCTTCGCCACCTCTACTCCTTGCATCCTCATCATTCCTCTATCCTCCCTCTCATTCACACACATATATTCTGTCTTAGTCCTGCTGACCTTCATTCCTCTTCTCTCTAGAGCATATCTTCATCTCTCCAGGGTCTCCTCCACCTGTTCCCTACTCTCACTACAGATCACAATGTCATCTGCAAACATCATAGTCCACGGGGGCTCCTGTCTGATCTCGTCTATCAACCTGTCCATCACCATTGCAAATAAGAAAGGGCTCAGAGCTGATCCTTGATGTAACCCCACCTCCACCTTTCTTAACCTAGCTTCCACTACTCTTTCCCATAACCTCATGCTGTGTCTGATCAATTTAATCCCTCTGTAGTTACTACAGCTATGCACATCACCCTTATTCTTAAAAATCGGTACCAAAACACTTTTTCTCCATTCCTCAGGCATCCTCTCACTTTCCAAGATTTCATTAAACAATCTGGTTAAAAACTCCAATGCCATTTCATCTAAACACCTCCATGCTTCCACAGGTATGTCATCTGGGCCAACAGCCTTTCCATTCTTCATCCTCTTCATAGCTATCCTTACTTCCTCCTTGCTAATCCATTGTACTTCATGATTCACTATCCCTACATCATCCAACCTTCTCTCCTTCTCATTCTCTTCATTCAAAATAAGCCAGTTGTTAAAATTGATTATTTTCTGTTGGTAGCGTGGCATCATCTTTGGAGAAGGTAATGTGATGCTCAGTGCTGGGATCATACCTGCCTGAGAAGGGTCTATATCAAAAGCCCGAAATGACAAATGCTTGAGTCTATGTACATCGACACATAAAGGTCGATGTACATAAACAGCAAAACACGAAAACCACGAAATTCGAAGTGCCGAACGTGTTTCCTGGTCAGCAGCACGATGGTCGGGATAAGGAAATATATAGTTTTCCCCACTGTAGTGCGGTCTCAGAGTTGATATATTAAGGTAGGGTGTGTGGGGGGGTGAAGCCCCCCCACATGGGGGGTGCAGGGGGGCTAGCCCCCCTGCAAAAATGTGTTAAAGCAATTATTTAGTGTAAGTTTTTACTTACCTGTGTGGCACGTTCTGATGACGGGACTCATTCTGCGTTTCAAATTTCGCGGTTTTCGTGTTTCACTGTTTATGTACATTGACATTTATGTGTTGATGTACATAGACTCGAGCATTTGTCATTTCAGGCTTTTAATATAGACCCCCTGAGACATATAATCAGTGAGGTCATCATGTCTCACTTCATATACTCAAGGGAGGTACGTCTCACATCACTAACACGCACATGGGTGAGAGTCATACTGGTACCTGTGGTTCAATGACCTGACTGCCTGTGTGACTTCATTGCTTTTGGCCACTGAAAGGCATATAACCATGACTCTCTTCTTACTCAGGACATCGGTGTGCCTTACTATCGAATCGGCAATGACCAGGAAATTTGGTTGTGCACTAGTTTGCCTTAAGGGCTTAGCAGTAGAATCATTGGATACAGTATTTACATGATGGCTGAAGACCCTTTTTCTGACTGCACTGTGCAGGAAGTCTGAGTGTTTTAGGAAGGTTACCTGTAAGACCCTCAGCATAACTAGATTTATGTATATGGTCTTTAACCTGTGCAGTAGGCATGGTACAAGTGTCACTGATAACCTCTATTGGATTAGGTTTGTTGTATGAGAAAGTTTTGCCTCCAGCATTAAAGTGTATTTACACCTCTTGCATACTTTTTCTGCTTTTTTAAGAATAAGCGGGTTGTTAGTGTACATGAGACAATTGCTACAATGCCCATCTCATTACACTGGTCACAGAGAGAGTTAGGAAGTGCATATCCACAGCTGCTGATCTACTAGGTAGGAGAGAGGGAGGGGATATTTAAATATTGAATAGGTCAGTAACACAAGGAACTTGATGAGCAATGCTTAGCTATGCCCAAATGAGATGCTCTTGCAGTTAAAAGAATCTGTCTAGACAGTAAGAGTATTTTAATGGTAACTCACACTGTGCGAGGTTGGCATCTATGCAGATCTAACTAAAGAATGTAAAGAAAAGGTCAAAGAGGTCATCTATTCAATATAGAAACACTCAATTAATGTAGCTGTGCAAAAGCAATGCGAAAAACAAGTACCAAAACAATAGATAGGGTAATGTAAGTCTTAATTTGCTTGTAGGTTATGAGCTAAGCATTGTACAACTGTAGCACTTAAACAGCAGAGCAAATTTGATAAGAAAAAAAACACAAACAACACCTTGTGGTCAATCAAAAACAGCACACTCTGCCTTCCTTTACATAATCCCAGACCAGAAAATGAATCCAGTCATCTCTACTCTCACTAAAGTGGAACCAAGGCAGTTATAACTAAAGACTGTAAAAAGGTGAGAAATATCATATATTCATACAGAAACACTCAATTAATTCAGCAAAAAACAAGTGCCAGAACAATGGATATGAAAATGTAATCTTAGCTTTTATAGGATTTAGCAGAAACCAGCAACACTCTTCTTCTCAAGAAGCATTGTCACCAAACTGTCAAATGTCTCAGGCACAGAGATTCAAATTTTTAAACAAGCTAGCCTTTTAGCTAATCAAATAAAGGCACAATAAGACTTACACCAGTAATTCCCAGCTCAGAAGGGTATAGGCTTTCATCACCTGCCACAGGTGTGTAGACCACATGCCTTCCTTATGTAAAGTAACTGGTTTTAAGCCCAAGTGATTAAACCAGAACAAAGACACTTATAATAACAGGCATGGTAAGCCTTTACCAGCAATTTCCAGCTCAGAAGGGAGGAGGCTACCCTCTACTTCCACAACAGAGTGGACCACAAACCTCCTTAATGTAAAATAACTAAATTGGAGCCCAAGTGCTTACACCAGAACAAAGATACTTTTAGAATAACAGACACAATAAGCCTTCAAATAACAATTCCCAAAGCAGAATGGTGTAAGCTACTTATTCTGTCACAAGAGTGTAGACCACAAGCCTTCCTAAAGAAAGGTAACTAGCTTGGAGCCCAAGTGCTTAAAGCAGAACTAAGAGACTTAGAATAACAGTTACAATGTAATCAGGCTACTAACAAGCAATAATAAATGCATCCAATTAAATGTAAGAAGAATTTGCAGCAAAAAGCTAAATAAAGTAGGGATAAGTACAAATATAGTTAAGCTGAATAAAGTGTAATTATATTTTCAAGACTCTTAAAACTCCAAAAAGAGCAAAACAAGTAGAATAAAACAAAATGCAGTATAAGAGTAAAAATAAAAAAATGGAAGCAAGCAATCCCTAATTGGATAACTCCAATACAAAATGAAATGCAGATATTAATAATGCTTAGACAGAGAACAACAAGTCACACAACACTACAGCTAAAGATACCAAAAAATACTTGTAGGTGCAGATTCAATAAAGCCTACATGGTCTGGTAAAACCATGTTTGTGTTGCAGCGTGAGGCTCACAAGGCAGTACATTCTGTATTCAGTAGGCGGATCTACACTTGTAATAAAAGTTAATAAGGTTGTGTATCTGTGAAAGGCAATGCATTGCAAAAATTCCTATGCAAGGATGAAGTAAAAAAGTGCATACAGATAGTTTAATTCCTTAATGCATATAAATAACAGTTTTCTTCATAACATGTGAACAATCTAGATTGTACCTGAAAAATACAAGCATACTTTAGCAACATCAGAAGCCTTCTGTGCAGATAAATCTAAATGAATGTCAATTCTCTGTGTTCTACAAGTGCACAAGTCCTCTCACCATCCAGTTCCCTTGCTACACGGTTCCCTTGTTATGGTTTAAACTCATACCTCTGAGCACAGTGAATATGCAAATTAAGTTTGAACTCATTAGAATTGCTGAATCCCAAACTTTTGAATTCATGTACCAGATGGAAACATAGTCTAGGCACTATCTCAGTGTTTGTTGCTAATGTATTGCAGATGTGAATGGTTAATGGGAGGGAGAAGGGATACACAACAATTCAGACACCCTTACCTGCAGTGGATGTGTGAGCCAGGATACACTTACAAAGTGCAGAAGTAATTGTATCAAGGTTTTAAATGAAAGTGAGCAGCACATATTTCTCAGTTTCTTTTCCCTAATATCCAAACTCCCCTGCCTTTGTTGAAAACTGTATATTATTATCATTTAATATTCTCATACATTTTAAGGACAATGATGCAAAATGCCTTACGGACTGCATGTCTGAGATCACTGCTTATATAAGAGAAGAATGAATGCAATACAAAGATAAAACAGACCTGCACTGCTGCAAATAATACTCATAAATGGTTGTGTGATCAGTCATTGCACTAAACATGTAATTAATACATGTAAAAAACAACTGAGAGTCTGCAACTGTTATATGCTTTGTTAATATTGTGGATGAAATGGGACTTGCTTGTATGCACAATGATTTGCATTCCTGCTACAAAGCTGTTCATATGGCAAAGAGGGGTAAGGCACCCTTACTCTGTGTTATAGGTTCATTGGTGTAACAGTTCAAATCCAGACTTCTGTAAAAATCTTTAATGTATACTAACATTTATTTTGTAGTGTTGTTTATTGGGTTTTTTATGTTTTTTAATATCACTATTTGCATGGTGCTTTGGTTAGAGCAAACACAGGGAAATAGATAAACACAATAAATGTCATGTAATGTACTTCTGTGATAAAGACTATATAAACTATACTGGTAAGTCACTTGTGTGTGTGCAACACATCTGCTAAACATGGTAAGCCACAAAGACTATATTATCTGTAGATCATGGTTCAATTCCTACATTTGTGTTTTTAAGGATGAAATATAATAAACACTGCTCACAAGGATAAAACAAGGTGAACTTTTCCTGTCCATTTGCACTTCACTTACCTTTGTGTAAACCTGGCCTAATGGCCCACACACAAGGCAGGATGCAGCCATTTTTTATTTCAAAAAGGATTCATAGTTGCATCTTTTGCTTTCCATTACACAGACCTGCTAAGTGGCATTGCACAGTGGTTAGCAACCTTCTCCAACACCTACAGACAGGAAGCAGATAGTAGACAAAGACAGGTACATTGTAGCTTCTATTATTTGGCACCATGCAAACATGCTAAACAGCATTGCACTGTGGTTAACACACACATACTTAATAATGAATATGAAAATGTACACGTGCTTCTTACCTGCTGCTGTGGCTGTGGCAGCAGGTATAAGTGTAGGACTGCAGTACAGGTAAACCTGGGTTCTAATCTAGCACACTCACAATTTTATTAATGCTTGTCCACACAATTTTAAAAAACAAAAACATTCAAGCAAAATTATAAATAACACTAAGTATGTATAGCAGTGGAGCTCATATGAATTATATGTGTCACAGAAGGTATACTGAAGATTATGTTTCTATAATTATAATTGTCTTCTCTGACTTTGAATAGCCTTTAGACCTCAGTGATACTCATACACACATGAATGTATAAATCAGGATCTTGTCAGGTCATATACCTACCTGGTTAAACATTCACCATGTTATTATATATATATATATATATATATATATATATATATATATATATATATATATATATATATATATGGGTCCCTATCTAATGATAGAAAACTCATTTGATGGAAAATCATTTGGCTGAAACCAAAACATAGAAAGCTCAAAACACTGAACTCATTTGACTGACACTCAAAATACTGAAAATGCTATAAGCCCTTTTCTCCATGGTAGTGCGATCCTGGAGTTAGTATATATAGTTAGGGGGTGGTGTGGGGGGCGTAGCCCCCCACATACATCATACATTTTAAACACTTCACATGGATACTAATAAATACAATGAATAACTGTTTGGAGAAAACAATATTTACATAAACTATGTGTGGGGGGCTATGCCCCCCACAGCCCCCATTGTGGGAGGCTGTGCCCCCCCTAACTATATATACTAACTCCAGGATCGCACTACCATGGGGAAAAGGGCATGTAATATTTTCAGTGTTTTGAGTTTCAGTCAAATGAGTTTTCAGTGTTTTGATCTTTCTATCTTATGGTGTCAGTGAAATGAGTTTCTATCAAATGAGCTTTCTATCATTTCATAGGGACCCATATATATATATATATATATATATATATATATATATATATAATATATATATATATATATATATATATATATATATATATATATATATATATATATATATGTATAACATTTATGAGCATGTTCAACAAGCACATCGTCTGTGGCATGGATGAAAAATTACCTCTGAAGAAGAATACATTTTGTTTCTAATGCATAGGTTTGTATCCCACATTGTACAAATAATTTTTTCATTGTGTAAAGCCACACCAAAAATGTTTCAGGTCATATCATTTTTACACCCAATAGACGTCTGCAAAGTTAAATCAACTAACAGGTACAACAGTATCCAAACCAAAAACTAATGCTATTTGCCACATTACCTTTCTTAATTCATAAACTGCTTTCCTCTCTGTTTGGCACTGTTATTCTCTGCTTAATATCATGCAAACTCAGTTTGTTGGTTGTCCTGGTTTGCGCACTAGTAGTAAATGCGATAACACGCATTGGCAGGAAATCACTCTTTACTATTGCTGTTTTCTCTGGTCAGACATGTCTGGTGGTAGAAGGGAAAGTGTCCAATTTAGGGCACAGAGGTGGAGTGTTGAGGAGTCCAGAATATTTATTGGACTCCTTGACATAGGCCACAGCCAAAGGCTCTTGCAGAGGTACTATACTGGCTCCTAGTACAAGTCTGAGGTATGGAATAGTCTGAACAAAGCTGTCTCCAGTGCAACTGGCATTCCACGCACTGGAGAACAGTGCAGATACTGCTATAGTGACCTGAAAAGGTGAAAGCAGGATACACTCAACCAGTGGTTGTATGAGTTTAGGCCTGCTAGCATCCCACAGCTGTGTAAGTATACAGATATGGAGAATGAAAACTAATTAGGCAGCTGCATATATGCAAGACTGGTATGTGTAATGCTCTTTTCTTGTTCTCTTCCTTTTATTCCACAGACAGCTAAGATATTATGTTGAATAGGGAGGCCGATGCTGATTACCTAGAAAAACTGGGGGAAGTAAGGGTATGTAAGCAGTACAACGTAACTATTATTTTAGCTAAACTATCACTCTTCTATACATTAGTAGCAAATTAAACATGCATATCCTAAAAGGAAAAGCAAGCATGCATGATTCAGCCTGTTACATAAGCCAAATGTATGAGTCAAATTTAATACTGGAGTCAGATATTGCAGGTTTAAATACTAGAAGTAACAAATATATAGTAAAATCCTTTAAAAATATTGCATAATTTAATTTTAACAGAAGTGGCAAAAATACCCTGCTGTTAACTTAATCTGTATAATCTGACCAAGCATATATGCAATATATGCACATTGCAAGGATTACTTTGAGCAAGCCTTACTTGTAGTTTGCAGTGGTTAAGAAGTATACTTAAATGTAAAAGTAGAGATAACTACTTTATTATTGTGATAGTGCATTGTATGTCACATATGATGGTACTATTATGTTACTAATTATCTCTTTTTTTCTCTTACCCTACCCTTATCTCTCTCTCTTTTTTATTTTTCTATGTATGGTCAGAATATTTCCACATCATCCATCTCTGACAAATTTAAATTACTTTACAGCACAGGCGGTAGGCCAACCACCATGGTTCAGCCTGCCTGTGCTTCACTGGCTCCTGCACTGATGCCAGCAAATCTGGGACCAACATGGCAGCACTTCCTCTGTTTCCTCTGCTGTCACTGCACTACCTGGATTCTCCACATCAGGTAGCACTACTCCAGCAGCTGGTGCTGTGGCACCCTCTGGGAGTAGTGGTAGGGGTGTAGGATGTTATCACCCTCCAGGGGTTCCACAGTGCCATTGGTGTATGCCTATGCTGGATGGAGAGGATGCTCTATTTTATGGTCCATATGACAAGCTGTCAAGCACTCCAACAGCCAGCAGAGTAAGGAGACAGTGATGACAGTCCTGTGGGTGAGGACTTGATTCTCACTGTCTCCTTGTTTGGTGAGCATGGGAATTCATTTGTTCCTCCCTTACCTCAATCATGGTGTCCTTAATCTGTCATGTCCTTCACTATCCTTGTGTCTTGTCTTGTTTGCCCTGTTTGTTTGGATTTGCTTCCTCACTTACCCTATTAACCCAGAAATACCTACGTCCCTTATCCAACATTCCTCTCTTACTGAAGTTAAAAAAATGAGCACCTGTCCCACAAAAGATTTCATCCCATACACAGCTTTCCACTTCACACAGTTATCTTCTTGACACACTTGATTTGGTCCAATTGGTGATACAACATGGATTGTGTTGTTGTCATCCTTCTTTGCTGAGATGACAATCCACATTTAAGTAATATTCTGTACATACTTTGATTTTACACTGTTGAAGAAGTGGATAGCTATGGTTCTTCCCTATCTCCCTCCTGCACATTCCTATCTTGCTTTCCCTTTGTTCTTCCACCTGCTTTTCCCCCATTTCACCACTTTTCTACCTATTTAGCACCTTTAATCTGGCCAAAATAGAATACACACTACATATATAGGTAATAAAAAAAACAATGAATCCCTTTGATTTTGGTCTTCTGTGTTTGCACGGAGCTTGGCACCTCGCACCGATGCTTAGTGATGGTGAATGACTCTTCAATGGTGGGGTTACCTTCATACAATACTACTTAAACATGCTGCGCTAAGGTAACACATAGTGAAAGTAGAATAAAGAATTATTTTATTGAGTTACAAATACATATTTAAACCTATTAGATACACCTGGATTCAAACCCTATATCATCTAGTCTCAAAAAGAAATCGCTCAATGCATTTGCACGTTCTGCTAAAGAATCAGTTAAGCAGCAGTTGTGTTGCTTACACTCAGTATTATCCACACTGCTGATTGCTGGTTATCGTCCTTGTGTGAAGGTAAGCAAACAATAAAACTCTCAGAATTTTACCAGTGAAGCAGTGGGTCATGTTTGCTCTTTACTTAACTATGGGCAAATGGGGAGAGCAGTATATATGTGTATCTTGCATGCATAAACACTTTGCCATTGATCGCGCAAACCAGCTGCTCAGTAGTGTGCAATGGAAAGTGCACATTAGCAAGTATTACTTATGTTTACTGCCCATTTAGTCTTCATTCCATGAAAGTACATGTAAAAACACAAAGGGAAGGCACTTTTCAAGGAAAGAACACATATTTACACTGTAGCCATGTGTTACCTACATCCATGCACTTGAAACCTGGTCTCTCGGGACTTGTTCCCAAATATATTAACTATATTACAGAAATAAATAAAAAATGTTTTCTTATATACTGTACCATGTACATCTTTATAGTGACAATACACATTCAGATTTTCCAATACTTGCAGTAATGTGGTTTGCTGTTTACACATAGTTTGTGAAGCTGTCTTTTTAAGGTTTACCTGCATATTGGAAACACAACAGCAAGGGCTACACTTTGCTAACTCATCAATCTGGTAACATGCAGATCTTCAGTATTTTTGACAGTTGTATGTGGCTTGTCATCCATTACATTCAGGCCTGCCAACATCTTTTCTCAAACATCCAGAGCTGATGTCATCCACAATAAATTGTCCTGCAGCAGTCTAAAAGTCAGACGTGTGCTTTGGAACTTGTGTTAAATACCAAGTTCTCTAGTGGTGTACGTAATTAGGTAGGTGTTCCAGTCTCACTGCAGTCAACTGGTATGTGCGTCTGCCTAGTCAGAAGAGCATAACTGTGCATTCTGCCATCATCAGTACAATCCCATGGAGTACCAATATTTTGATAGTTGTACATATCTACACATCCATTTCATTCAGATCTCCCAACATTTTTCTTAAACATCCAGTGCTGATATCATCTACTAGAAATTGTCCAGCAGCATTATAAAAGTCAGACTTGTGATGTGGTGCTTGCATTAAATACTGAGCTTGCTAATGGATGAACTTAGGTAGGAGTTCTAATCTCACTGCAGTCAACTGGAGTGTGTATGTATGTGCGTGTTTATTCAGTTGGTTGACATTCAAGAGATCATCTTACACCTGCATGTAGGATCATAGGATTATAGGAGGTTACTAGGCTAATGGTCTCATGGCCCTTACAAGCTTAGTCAGGTTTAACCCATGTTCTCAAGGGTGTCTAATTCAAGCAGACACTAAAACCAGCACCTATTGCCTGTGTCCAAGAGGGACACAGGTGGAACCCCTTGGGTGACTTTCTGGTTACCCATCCGATTATCCAAATTGTACTTAAATAGGGCCAATGAGGGGCTATGTTTAATATAAATAGGAAGCATGATCCAAAGGTGGGGCAACCTCTGTGAGACAAATCTGTCTGTCCAGCAAGTTCTGTTGATATCACATGCCAGGTTAAGGTCCTTTGAGTGAGTGACCTGTGTGCCATTTGACTTGCAAATGTGCAGCATTTCCATTAAAGCTGGGTCTCAGATTGCTCTATATGCAAGGCACAGGTTGCCACTGAGTAGTCTGTATGACACAGAATAAAGTGACAATGATTTCAGTTTGCCTGCATGAGACAGATCTTTAAAACCCTAAATTTTCTTTGTAATGAACCTTTGTGGTCTCTCCAATTGCTGAAGATGTTTGGAAAGGAACATACCAAAGGGAGCATTGTACTCTACTACTGGCCTGACAAGGGAAGAGTACAGGGGGTTTAACCTCTTTTTTCTGGAGAAAAAGCCTTTACTTATGAGATGGGCAATGTAAAATGCCCTTCTTACCACTGTGGAGACATGGTGATCAAAGTTAAGGTTCCTGTCAACCTGTGTGCCAACACCTCTCACCACTGACTGTGTGCTTAGGGCATTGCTATTGATGTGGTACTTTGCAGGAACATCACCCTTGCCAAAGGGGATGATAATGCATTTTTTGCATTAAGTTTAAGACTATGACTTTAGCACTAAGGCCTTCTTGCAGGACGTTGACATTATTAGGGGTTTTAATGATCGCTCCCAGTTTGTAGTCATCAGCAAGCTTTATCAGTCCCAGCCCTTTAGTTTTAGCCTGTACTTTAGAGAAGTAGATTCTGGACAGTAGGGGTTCTAGAACCAATCCCTGTGGAGCACCACTGGTTATGGGTCTGCTGGATGAGGTGGAGTCCCCTATTTTGACTGTATGAGTTCTATCAGTGAACCACTTTGCAACCCACCTGACAATATATGGGTTGACGCCCAGCTGGGAGAGTTTAGCAATGATGCCTGAGTTGGGGATTGTGTCAAAGTTCTTGGCTAAGTAGGTAGGCTGCATGCACAGATTTGCCCTTGTCTAGGGGTTTGGTGATTGTCTCAAAAAATTCCACCAAGTCTAAAAGGCATGATCTCCCCTTGACAAAGCCAAACTGGGTGGGTAGAGCATTTGGAGATTTCCTATATCTTTGTTAATAAGGTCCATGATGATTCATTCCATGGCCTTGCAGATAAGGCCATTCAGGCTAATGAGTCTATAGTTCCTGAGGTCCATGGATGCACCCCCTTTTGTGCAAAGGGATGATGGTAGCTGTTTTCTCTTCTACTGGGGTGAAGCCAGTGCTTAGGCTGTGATTGAAAATCGTGTCCAGTGGTAATGCTAATTCCTGTTTTAACCCATGTAGAATACAGCCCAGGATGTTATCTGGTTCTATAGAGGCTGTCTTTTTTACCTTGGAGAGGGCATTTAAGACCTGCTCCTTGGAGATACTGGGTGGAGGACAGGTATTAGGGAAGCTTTGGGGTATATGTGGTTGGGACAGGTGAGTGAAGTTTTCACTGAACCTATCAGCCAGCAGGTTTGCTATACCCACAGGTTCTATATATGTAGTACCATTAACTATGAGTTCATAGCACATCTGGGCCTTACCTTTGAGGTTACATATGTAATTAAAGAATGTCTTGTGGTTATCTTTAGTTAGGGAAGCTAATTTGGATTTATAATTAGCTTTGGAGGACTTCATTAGGAGTCTTGCTTGTTTGTTTAAGTTGAGAAGGGAGTGTTTCTAGTTTTGAGACCACTCCTTCCTACTGTTAGACAGCAATTTGATTATCCTATTGTATAGCCTATTAATGGCAGTTGTCCACCAGGCAGGTTTGTTTTTCCTTGAAGATCTAGCTTTGGTTCTATCAGGTATGGCAGAGCGACATTGCTATCACCATCCTGTTTTCACCAAACGCTGATGATGTCATCATTTATACACTGTTGTTCAACAGTCTCCAAATCAGACTTGTGCTGTGGTGCTTGCATCAAATAGGGAGTTTTCTAGTCAATGTACTTAGGTAGGAGTTCTGTTCTCATTATAGTCAATGTGTTTGTGTGGGTTTAGTCATTTTATTGGCATTCAAGAGACCATTTTGCAACTGCATTTGGGACACTGCTATCACCATCCCCTTCTCCCTGAGGGAGCAGTTTTGGCACTACAGGACTGCTTTGAATGTAGGAACTGGTCGGTGTTTAGAGAGGCAGCTGTAAAAAATCACCATATTGACCTGGAGGAGTACACAAAATCTGTAATGGACAATATTTCAAAATGTGTTGATGACATAACAGTCATCAAATGTATCACCATGTGTGTTAATCAGAAAACCTGGCTATCTGCTGAAGTATATCAGCTCCTAAAGGCAAGACATGCTGCATTTAAATCAAAAGACAAGGATGCCATAAGAAAGGCCAGAGCAAATCTAAGTAGAGGTATAAAGGAGGCTAAGACAAACTACAGACGTAAAATTCAGGGACGCTTCTCTGAACAAAGTGACTCCAGACATCTCTAGCGAGGCATACAAGGTATAACTGACTACAGGCCTGCATCCTCCCCATATGATGACAACACAGAATATCTGAACAAATTAAGCACCTACTTCAGCAGACTTGATATGGATAACAACACTGTGCCAAATAAGCTCCCTGTTGAACAAGGTGAGGAGATGCTATGTCTAAGAACATCTGATGTTCTGAAGACTCTATGGTGAGTAAACTCAAGAAAAGCAGCTGGTCTTGATAATATTATGGGAAGGGTTCTAAGAGACTGTGCTACCAAATTGTCCACTACTAAAATATATATTCAACACATCCCTGAAACTAGCGTTGTACCCAGTTGCTTCAAAAATATGACAATCATTCCCTTACCCAAGAAATCCCAACCAACAAGCTCATAATATTACCAGCCAGTTGCTCTTACATCAACAGTAATGAAGTGTCTTGAGCAGTTGATCAAGAATTATATCTCTTCAGGCCTACCTGCAACACTGGTTTCATTACTGTTTGCTTATAGATCTAACCAGTGCATGCTTGACGAAATAGCTATAGCACCTCATGGATCCTAGGCACATCTAGAGAACAAGAATTGCTATGTCAGAATGCTATTCATTGATTTTAGCTCTGCCTTTAACACTGTCACCCCCAAGAATATGATACTGAAGTTGATACAGCTGGGCATCAACACCCACTATGTTACTGGATACTGGATTTTCTCTTCAACAGACCCCAAAAAGTATGTGTGGGAAATAGGTCAATCTGTGTTACATTGAGCATAGGTGTCCCTCAGGGTTGTGTCCTGAGTCCCATGCTGTTCACCTTATTGATGCATGACTGCATGACCAAGCATGAATCCATAGTTCATAGTTCATAGTTTAGTACTAAGCTTACTGCCCTTGCGAGCCATTTAAAGCCTAGCCAATTATCCCTTGTGAGACTCAAACCCTGCACCTCGTGTTTGTAAGGCAAACACTTTAGCCATTAAGCCACCCTCCCAACAAAATCATCAAGTTCACGGTTGATACCACAGTCATACGTCTTGTCAGAAATGGTGAGTAAATGGAGCATCTGATAGGCTGGTGTGACAGCAACTAGTCTAGCCTTAAATGTAATCAAGACCAAAGAATTAATAGTGGACTTCGGGAGGAATAAGGAGATACATCAACCTCCAGGAATTAAGGGGGTCACAGTGGAAAAAGTCTAAAACATCAAGTTCCTGGGGGTGCACATCTCAGATGACCTATCCTGGTTAACTCATATTAGCCACACAGTGAATAAGGCACAACAATGTTTGCATTCCATATGGAAACTGAGGAAGTCAAACATGTCTCACTCTAGCCTCAAACCCTTCTACAGGGGGACCATAGAGAGCATCCTCTGAAATGACATCATAGTTTGGTATGGTAACTGCAAATTAACTGACTGCAAGGCTCTCCTGAGGGTAGTGAGGACAATGGAAAATGTCATTGGTTCCTCACTTCCATCCATGGGTGATCTGTATGGCACTTGATGTGTGGGAAGGGCTAGGAAGATAATTGATGATCCCCCTCATACTGCCCATGTTATGTACTTCTGCCTTTCCTCAGGCAAGCATTATTGCAGCTTATACTGCAAAACCTCTAGACTGAACAGGAGCTTCTTCCCTTTATCCATAAGGCTGCTGAACTTGAATTCCAGGCATGACAGTGAATAATCAGATCAATATGCCACTTACTGTATAATATAATCTATAGTAATCACTCTGGCAAATTGTATCAATAACTGGTACAGTTAGCCTTATTTCTTATGCTATTACTTCCCGAATGTGCAATAGTCAGGAGTGAGTCATCACTCCTTACATGTGCAATATGAGCTTCAGAATATATCATGCAACAGCTGATGAAGTTCAATATTTTAATCAATCACAATGTGAAGTCATAGTCTTTGCAATACCTACTAGTATAATATTGTCTAATGTGTTCCTGTCCAATTGTGGTTATTTATTGTGTTGTTAATATTTAAATTATTACTGGATGTGCATTAGTCTTACTGTCATTCAAACTATGTGTTCATTGTTATAACTTACATGGGGACCAAAGCAATGTAATTGTGTTCAGCTTGTACTGCTGTGTATAGCTGAATGACAATAAAGTTTACTTTGAGTTTGACTTTGACTTTTGACTTTGACTTTTCTCACCAGACACTGCTGATGTCATCACTTATAAAGTGTTGCCTGACACTCCCCCCAATCAGACTTGTGTTGTGGCGCTTGTGTTAAATACAGGTTTCTCAAGTCACTGCCTTTATTTAGGCAGGGGTTCTGTTCTCACTGCAGTCAACTGGTGTGCATGTTTGTTCACATTCAGGGGACCATTTTACAACTGCATATTGGACACAGCTATTACTATCCTCTTCTCACCAGAAACTGCTGATGTCATCACTTATAAAGTGTTGTCCGACACCCTCCAAGTCAGAAGTGTGCTATGGAGCTTGTGTTAAATACTGAGTTCTCTAGTTGGTGTACTTAGTTAGTAGGAGTTCTGTTTTCACTGCATTCGACTAGTGTGTGTTTGTTTAGTTAGTTCATATTCAAGACACCATTTTACACCAGCATGTGGGATAATGCTATTACCATCCTCTTCTCACCAGACACTGATGACATCATCACTTATAAAGTGTTGTCCAACACTAAGTCAGACTTGTGCTGTGGCACTTGCATTAAACACTGAGTTTTCTAGTTGGTGTACTTAGGTAGGGGTTCTGTTCTCACTGCAGGTGATGTGTGTGTGTGTGTGTGTGTGTGTGTGTGTGTGTGTGTGTGTGTGTGTGTGTGTGTGTGTGTGTGCGTTCAGTTGGTTGATATTCAAGAGATCACTTTTCACCAGCATGTGGGACAGTATTCCTCTCACCAGACTCTGCTGATGTCATAAGCTGTAAAGTATTCCCCAGCACCATAAAAGACATAATTGTGCTGTGGACCTTGTCTTAAGTACTGTGCTCTATAAATAATTAGGTAGGGGTTCTGTTCATTACACTCAACTGTGCATTCAACAATCACTGTGGTGACAATTTTAGAACAATATGTAAATCCACAGCTATGTCCAGCCCTCCTCCAAACATGTTGTTAGAGCATACATTGATTATGTCATTCTATGTAATATGCACTATCACAGTATTCAAGACAAACCTGCACTGTTTAATGACATGTAGTTTTGAAATGAGTCAGTGTGACTTTTAGCTGTATGTTTCATGGGAGCTGCTGCCTGTGTTGTATGTTTGTGGAGTTGCTAAGAGTACTTGTTTCTTAGGTTACATTTAAGGAGGTTACTTTTAAGAGCTTCAGCATATGTAGATATATGGATTAGGTCTCAACTGTGTGTGATTGCTTAAATGTGATACTCCGATTTGCCTCCAATAACAATATTTAACTAATGTTATGCTTTGTCAGTTTTTTTAAATACTGGGTAGTTGATATGCCCCTGGTGCAGTACTTTGCATTTGTCCTCTTTAAACCTCAACTACCACCTTTAACACCATGTGGATAGCCTTTTCAAACCCTTTGATACATTCTTCCCCTAACCTCTGCTGCTGTACCTATATGTAGGTGATGATCCTGTTCTCTTTTGCTTCAAATATTCCTGAAATGAACACACTGAAGAATACTGGACAAATGACCGATCCTCTGTGGAGGTCCATTAATCATTTCCTTATTCCTGACAGTGTCCCTTTCAGCACAATGTAATGTGTCTTATCATTCAACTATGTTTTAGTTCAGTCCCTTAGCCTTGATCTTACCCTGAACCCCTCCAGTTTTCTTAAATGGCACCTGTGGGAGATCAATACAAAAGTTGTGCTGAATTTCCAAAAAGCTGCATTTGCAAAATCTCACCTATAAAATTTACATGTAACTCAGATATAAAGTTGGGTCAGTTTTGTCTGACAGCATCCTCTGGTTATAAACTGGTACTAGTTGTTCTGAAGATTGTTATCTTGTAAGAAAGCTACCAGCCTTTGCCTCACAATATTCTCTATGACTTTCTTTGGCAGATTGTTACAGCAACAGACCTGTTGTATTCAGGATTTTTCCCACTGCCTCTCTCTCCCATAACTAATATGTTTTAAGATCTCTGTCATGGGAACCTCTCAGCAAAGGTTCAGTGGCCAGATTCTACAGATGCTGGAATGCAGCCCATTTGATTCTTGTGGTTTTTCTAACATTAAAAAGCAATTTTCCTTTTAATATCCTTAATGTCTAACCTAGTGTCCATTTGACTTACCTTCCTCACAACATGGCACCCACCTCTTGCTTTACTTTGTAAAGAATAAAATAAAGTTGTCATTGTGTACTTCTGTTTCTCAGATGTAAGTGAACTCCCTCTAATCTTCGCTCAGCCTGGACAAGTCTTTAGCTCACTTTTTTACTCTACGTACCTTGACCCCAAATGCCACTTCACACATGTCCTTGTCAGCTGGCTTTTGCTGCCCTAACCTATTTTCTTGCCCATGCTAGCCTCATTTTCTTATGCTTTCTCCACTTCTCTACCCCTCCGTTCAATCTTATGCATGCTCAATCACTTGCCCTATTTGTATCCCCCTTCTAGTGTAGCTGCCTTGGCCTTCTCACATTTATTTTTACATTTTGACTCTTCCTCAAACCCTTGTTCATTAGTCCTGAGTTCTACATCAATGATTCATTTTTATAAATTGATTACTTCCTCTTGTTTTTTCCAGTTCCCTAACTCATCTTTTAGCCCTTCCCTAATTAATCATAACCTATTCCTTTAAAATATGACATCATCTTCTTTATGTTCTTACTCTCATCTCAGACACACACACACACACACACACACACACACACACACACACACACACACACGCACACACACAGACTTTTTAAAACACAGAGTGAAATTATCACTGTTAGTTAAAGATACCTTCACCAAGATATCCTTGCTCTATTCTACCATGGATAGGGTCACATCCAGGATTTTTCATCCTGCCACAGTCCTGCAATAAGATTTCAATAAAATTATGCTATCTCTTTACACTGAATCTCAGAATTTACCAGTGATGTCCAGCAAGATAAATAACTTCCGTGACTATAACCTTCTCCCTACATTCTTTACCTTTATTCTTTCCTTTAAATCCATCCTCCTCTTCTTTCTTTGATGTGTCTGAGGGCCAATAAACTGTAGCAATTAACTTGTATTTTCCCTTTCTCTGTGTTAGCCACCAGGATGTCTACTGTAGGCGGTGAACCTTCCTGCTCCCTTTACTATACACAGTGGAGTGTTCTCTCCATTTTCTGACATTCTTGAAGTATGTATATCCTAAAACCTCCATGGCACACACAGTGTTCTTAATGTGATACCAGCAATGCCCTTCCTCATGTATTACTTCCTGCAGCTCATTCCTCTCCCATAGTTCCTTGTTTTTTTCATAGGAAGGCATGCTCCAAGTCAACTCTCTATTCTTTTATTATGTTCTGTGTACTTTTTACATTCTTTCTATTGCCTGAGCACCTACCCCTTCAGCACATGTGACATGACCTCCCTTTCCACCTTAGTGTAAATGTGTGCTTGTTGAGGTTTATATTTGAAGCCCACCTTTGAGGATTGCAGTCCCCTTTGAACTAAAATGAAAACAGAAACCCATATATTTCTGGTTTCTTTGTTAGGTGTCTCCAATCCTTGTATGCTATCAGCACCTTGTATCATGTCTCCTGCCAGAACTACTCATTTTTATCACTAATGCTGTCTTTCCTTGTTGTGCTGGCAGTTGGCATAGGAGATAACTGAGACAATTCCAACTCATTATCATGGTGTCTCTGTGCCACCTCCCTTGTGCATGCCTGCTACCAGTTCAGCTTTTTCTTCTGATAGGTCTTTGGCATTTACATGCCCCATAAACTTTTTTTGGTTTACCATTAAATGATTGAATAGCATTTCAATGAAAGTCACAACATTGCATACATTTGAGTGAAAAAACACATGATAGAAAACTCATTTGACTGAAACTTATTTGACTGAATCACAAATCAGAGAAAAAAAAATCAATCTAACAAAATACATTATAAAAAATTTTGCGGGGGCAAGTGTGTGTGTGTGTGTGTGTGTGTGTGTGTGTGTGTGTGTGTGTGTGTGTGTGTGTGTGTGTGTGTGTGTGTGTGTGTGTGTATGCATGTGTTTGTGGGAGTCCCCTCCATAACTAAATGTACTAACTCCATGGTTGCACAACCATGGAAAAAAGAAAAAAAAACACCATGCACAGCAAATCAGTGTTGACTCAAGAACATCTATAAAATTCAGGGTGTGACATAATAGATGGTACTGCCAATCCACATATAATCTTCCAGGTTCACTTCCCTAACAAATCAAGTCCTTGTACATGACACCATCACATTCATCATATGCACTTCTACACAGTTATGTAATTTCCAATTCAGTGAAATAAGTTTCATTCAGATGTTTTTTGGCCATGTGAGTTTCCAGTCAAGTGCTTTTCAGTCAAATAGTTTCAACCACTTGATTTCAGTCAAATACAGTTCAGTCATATTAAAGTAACCTATTTGATCACTTGTCTCTTTTTGAGACCACCTTTGTCACCTCTTTTCATGTTTATGACACATTTTATCCTCAAAACTAGTTTTACTGTAATCTTGTCTCCCCTGTTTCCCTTCCCACGACTCTTAATACGTTTGGTGAGTCAGTTTCCACTTAACTAAACTCTCTTCTCCCATTTTACACAGACTCTCACTTCCTTCACTTTTTGCCCCATGATTTTACCCAACCCATTTCAGCTTTTCACCATCAAGTTGTAATGCTGCCCTCCTCATTGTCTGTGCTGGTTGCATCACTTATTATAATTTACCTAATTGCTCTATTTTTCTGCATTGTTCTTCCAAACCATTCCCACTGTTCTCTTCTTTCCATTCATTGTACCTTCCATCTAGATAAGTGGCCTTTCCTACCCACTTCTCCCTTGCTCTTCTTGTGCTCTTGATTCCTACATACCCACTTAAAAAAATCATAGCAGTGCAATTCCACAGAAAACACTATCCCTGGGATTCATTAAACTCTGTGCAGGAATAGTGCTATTCCTGCATGGAGCAGATCATGGCCATGTAGAACAGCAGTGCGCCTTGCACATTAATAAAGACATGTTGCTGTACTCTTTACATGAACAAGAGACATGTATGGCAATTCTAAAGAAACTAACAGTGTCTGAGGACACTGTTATCACAAGATGACAGTGTCCATGGACAAAATACAGAAGCACAGTCCACCACAATATAGCTCTCAACTGGCCAAATGGTTGCAGAATGTCCAGAGTTTTCCCTTATATTTTTGGCCTTTCCCTCATATAATTTCCTCTCGTCTGGCAAACCATTGGGACGATCTATGGATTGAAGTCAGTAAATAGTGACATACATTTGAGATGCATAACTTATATCCTTCAAAAATGTATGCTAATACAAAATGATTTATTCTAGCAGCCTTCTAAGTTTATAAGAGTAATGTTACACATTTTTCCCATTGTCAATAAAGTTTAAGCGTAGCTGAGTGGGTGGGCACATCATGCAGGTAGACATAGCATAGCTTAAACATTTGAAGGAGCTAAAAAGAACTATACAGCCAAAAAGTAAAAGTGAAATAGCATAGTGGTTAGAGATGTTGCTTAGCATGCAGTTGTTCACAGTTTGAGCCCCAGTACGAACCATTCATTTTTATTTGTGAAAACAGCACTAAAAGTATATTTTTCTAGAAATAGGTAGTGAATAATATATATTTGTTACCCAGGGTAGTGTAGCAGGTCCAAATGTGAGGTGTCAGTGTAGTACAGATGTGAAGTATCCATGTAAACACAAGTGTCCCATACAGTATAGCCACAAAAGAATGTAATGAAAGCACATAAAATGATAATAATAATAATAATAATAATAATAATAATAATAATAATAATGGTGATAATTATGATGATAATGATAGTCCATAAAATGAAAGTTGAATAACGCTAAAGTGTGCTCAGCTGGAGTAAGCATTGCTTAAATTTCTATGCTTAGCAATAATTAGTGTAGGTACGTGGATGTGCGCACTGCTTGTCTTTGCTAAGCAGGTTTACCCATCACCTAGCTTAGCTCAGCATATTCAAAACCATCCAATCACAGCAAAGGGCAGGAAATCAGCCATATTTAAACCTCACAGGTGGGAATACAGTTCATAACCAGTTGTAGCTCCCCACTGCAGGCACTATGGCTGGTGTTGGTGAAGGTGTGCACTTTTGGGTGCAGCACTGGGGCTTTCAGGAGTCCAGGGTCATGGTTGGACTCCTAGTAGAAAACCATGATGGGAGACTGCTGCAGGACCAGTGCCAGGGCTCTCAATACAAAGTGAAGGCCTGGGACCATCTCACACTTGATGTCAACAGTGCTACTGGCATCCCTCAAACTGGTGAGCAGGTCTGGCATTACTTTGCCAACTTGAAGTGTAGGAAGAGGGAGTTCTTGGACAGGTGGTTCCAAGATGCACAGGCGGGGAATGTCCCAGCTGTGTGTAAGTATCAGTATCAATAAGTGTTTTCTAAAATCCAGCCTGTGTATATGATGGATAGGTATGCATAAATGTTTCTCTATCTCCTGTACAGCTGCAAATGAGAGGGCTGTGAACATGGACGCCCATGCCAGCAGGCTGCTAAGGGTGCATCGCAAGGCTGGTGAGTACAAATCTAGCTTGTAGTATTCAAGGCAAATAAATAGAAGGGAATAGAATGTCACCTCTTAGTATTTAAAAATGGCTGTGGTTTGTACTGAATAAATGAGACATTAGCAGAGTAATAGTGATGTACATGGTATATATCAATAAAAGTGTCAGTACCTGTCAATAAAAGTCAAAACACTGGACTGGTCATATTTACTTTGGTATGTGGTGGTATGAATTGAAATTTATACAGTTTCTGCACAGCAACTATTGCTCTGACAGCATTAAATAATCAAGGCTCATCTGACAAACATTGTGGAGTTGTAAAACAGGAGATTAACTATATGAAATATTCCATGCACCAAGATCTGATACCTGAATAGTAATGTTGTGTTAACCAATGTTTTCCAGACTGTGCTATGTCAAAGTATGAATACACAGTATAAGAACTATCTGCCATGCATGAATGTCAGAATCACAAGGTCAGATTATACAACCAAGAGATTAGTGGACAGAAAACAGTCAAATGCAAAACAGCAGTTTCTCAATAGCTCATTCTGATGAAACACAAACTTTGTTTTATTTTATGAACAAACAGGCATGGTTCGAATCCAGGGAGTGGTAGTAAGCTGTATGCATATTTTCACACAGGAATATGTGAATATGTGTAGAAACAGTCAGGTAGTGTTAACAGAAATTTCCTCCACATGTCTGCCAGGTAAGAAAAGGTATAAAGTAGCTGTAAGAAGGCTGTAATTATACACTGTGTACAACACCAACTGTCCAACCCCAAGGCTGCAAATGACAGCAAGATAAGTACATACACCAAGTAGTCTCCTCCAGAAAATGTTCCTCAAGTGTCATGCTGTCACAGCAAGTGGTCACTGCCACCCACACTCAGGGTGACCGATATAAATCATGGCAGAGTATGGCAGTAGCGCACACACACAGTATGAGTGCATGTATGTAACCCTGACAATGTGAATATGGGTCGAAACAGTCAGGTAGTGTTAACGGAAACATCCTCCACGGGTCAGCCAAGTAAGAAAAGGTATAAAGTAGCTGTAAGAAGGCTGTAATTATACACTGTGTGCAAACATACCACTGCCCAACCCAAGGCCATATGGTGATGTAAAGTGAGGTAATATCTGGAGAGTAATGATTAGAGCAAGGATCATTAAAGTTGTGAACAATTTCAGCTTATACAGTTGTTAACTGACATCTTTCTCTCTCCCCCACCCTATCTGCACCAGTAATCTAAACACATAAATCAATGGGTATGTTTTTCACGAGACCTACTGTTGGGACATATGTCCTATTGTTCTACAAATATTTAAACATTTGACTATTAATGTTCCCTGTTCAAATACTATCACTGGTGACCTGTTGCTATCAATTTAACCTGCATGCCGTTATAATGCCCACTGTGGTCCCATATATGCATGTGTTATGTTTGCTATGCGACTGTTCCAAATCTGGTGTTTTGGGTTAATGGGACTCCCTATGCATGCTATTATAACTAATCCTGGAATGAGTTTTTTAAGACTAACCAACATATGTTATAAAACTGCAACACCATAGCATGTCTACGAAGGCCTATCCCAGTGGATCCACCTGTCCTGCCTCCACTGGCCATGGCACCAGGCCCCAGCACATGTGGGACCCAACCTGGGACCTCCTTGTTCGCTGGTCCTGTACCAACTTTGGGTGGAACTGCCTCAGGGGATGGGGCCCGCCCCCCCAAGAGTGGCTGCAGACAGGACACTGTCACCCATTGTCAAGTCTGGGGATTGGTGTGTAGCAATTTTCAAAAGGAGTTCGGAGATCTGCTATGCCAGCTTGAGGGCTGCATGGTGCATCTTGAGGGTCAGCCTGACCCTCCTGCTCAGCCCCCAGCATAGCCACCTTTGGGGCCGTGAAGGTGCAGTGGTGACTGCCCATGGGTATGGGGCCTAAGTCTCACTGTATCCATTTGGGGGCTCATGGGTGTCCGGTTTCTAACCACCCTCCCCGTCCAAGGTTTTTACCCCTACATGTATCATACACCACCCCTATCTGCTGTCTTATCTGTCTTCCTACCCAAGCTATCTCCCCAAATATACCTACTATCTTTCCCAACATCCCACTGCCAACCTATGAAAAAAAAAAATAAAAGGCAATCTGTCCCCACAAAAAATGTCGTCCTATACATAGCTGTCCATTTCGAACACATGTCCACTGGACACGTAATCTGGTCTAATTGGCTTAACAATGCATTGCTGTTGTCTTCACCCCTCCCTCAGGGGTTGAGTGTCCAAATTCAACTTCAAATTCTGTACAAATACACAGCTGTTGCTGTATCAGAAATGCACAGCTATGGACATTCCCTACATCCTTCCTGCACATCCCTAGCTATCTTTCATATTCTTTTCCCCTATCTGCCACTTTTTAACCAATTTCCTATCACCCCTTTTTTCTTTTCCTTTAAATAAATTTGCATGGGGGGGTAAGCGGGAATAAGTTGCAGTACGCTAGTTTGCATGATGCTAAGCGATGCCTACACACATTAAGCAGTTTCCTGTTTATCCATGTGATAGCGTCACTTACCAATGCGGAAACCCACACAAACCCACTTACAACTGCCTTAATCACCCTTTCTCCATTAGCCACTGTTCTGCCCAGCAACAACATAACCAGCCCTTGAAGGTCTTGAACCCAGGACACTGTACACCATAGCAGCAGCATTTTATCACTAAGCCATCACAGCTACAGAAATAGCTGATGCTTTTTCAAACATATAATTCAGTAGAGTCATTCAACAGTATATACATGAATCATATATATAAAAAATCCACAAAAACGGCACTCCAAGGCAAAATAGACACAAATATTCCAAAGAAAATGCCCAGGCCAGGAAATTCCGGACAGTTCAAAATAAGTTTAATAGCAGGCAACACAGTAAAGTGAGACCACTTAATTTACTGTGTTGTCTGCTATTAAATGTATTTTGAACTGTCCGGAATCTCCTGGCTAAGATTTTCTTTTGATATATATATATATATATATATATATATATATATATATATATATATATATAAAATGTATATATGTATGGACATGCATATATAT